>NC_048926.1:76542638-76641757 GCF_011077185.1 Oxyura jamaicensis | reverse complement strand
GAAGAGAAAGAAAGAAAGAAAGAAAGAAAGAAAGAAAGAAAGAAAGAAAGAAAGAAAGAAAGAAAGAAAGAAAGAAAGAAAGAAAGAAAGAAAGAAAGAAAGAAAGAAAGAAAGAAAGAAAGAAAGAAAGAAAACAACAACACTGAGCATGTTGAGGAATTTTATGCCTTCTGCACCCTGTTTCTTCTCTGTATTGCCCATTAGCTGATAATGAAATACTGCCCGCTCTATATAGATAAGGAAAGTGTGTGTGACTCAACATCACAGCTGAGTCTTAAGTGCCTGCACAGAGATTAAGCGAAAGGGTAAATGGTTAAGACAACTGGAGAGAAATATAGATAAAAGTTGTTTGTCTCACCTTGGACTTAACTGTACTGTCTTTCTTGATTACTTGGTTATACACTTGCTTAGTTTCCTTCCTGAACTATATCTAAAAAAAAAAAAAAGAGAGATGAACAAGTTTACTTGAAAGTAGATACTTGATGGTTAAGTAGATTTAATTTCCACCTGGAAAACAGTCATGTTGTGAGGAATATGAGAGACAACTATAGGTGAGAAGTAGAAGTAGAGAACATCAACAGTGGGATTCAGATTAATGAAAAAAAAAAAAAATACTGAGTGGCTTACACCATTCCTGATAGATCTGAGAGACTCTGACTAATGGTTTTATGGCTGTGAGAGGTTGATTTGAATTCAGTGGCAAACTGGACTAGAACTCATTTAGCCCTTACAGGAAGAAAACCCTTTAAATTACTAAATAGACAAAACACGTTAGACTGAAGGAATTCCCTTACCTGAAAATTAATGGAGAATGCAGGTGCATCAGGCTGAAACTTATGTACTTTGTCTTTTCTATCTGCTTTTGGCCACTTTTGGAGGCAGAGTTCAGGGCTTTTGGTCCAGCTTGTGCTCTTATGTTGGTCTTCTGCAGAGACATCTACCATACACATGAACTAGAGGAGAGTACAAGTCAAAGCAGAGAAAAAATAAAGTGAGCAGGAATGTGGGGACAGAATAGTGATACTTCATTAATCTTTTTTTTTTTTTTTTTTTTACTATTATTTATTTTCTTCTGAGATCTCTGTGTAATTCCATTGTTTGGGGAACTGCTTTGAAAAATTGCTCTCATGTAGCTGGAAGTAAATCCTCAGTGCTTCGTGACAAACAGGGGGCATGTGCCTCTGTGTTGTGTCAGTCAAAGCAGTTTTCTCCACTCAGCTTGCATGATCTGGTTGTCTCAGGGATAGTGACAAAAGACTGATTTATCAGCTACATGGATGCTGCTCTGATTTTATAGGACTTTCAGCTTTATTTCTGCAGAATCACATCCTACAAGTGTTTCTGCAACTTACAGTAGAATTTACTCTGTTTTGTAATCCTATGAGGATTTCATTCAAGTATGACTCCTTACTACAGTTGCATCTGTATTTTTTCCTAAGTCTATTTAGCTGCATCTGTGCAAGTCACTGGCTCTCCATCTGTGTCATCTCTCTTAAAGAGTCAATTCCAAAGAGTAATTTGTGCTTTCCTGAGATAACTGAGTGATACAGAACGAGCAGCACTCTGGAGGAAGCTGTTCCTCTCCATTGACTCTTTACTCACTGAGTTTACTCAATTAGTGTTGTTTAGGAGCCCACCTTTCAGAACAAAGTAGCCAGGTGAGATAAGAGTACCCCAGCTTCTTGTTTGATATTTTTATTTCAAGTTATTTTTATGTAAGTATGCAACTGATTTGATTTCAGTGTTATTAGGGTAATAACCTGAATTATATTTCTACACAATAATTTAAATGCCAAGAATGGTGTTATTCCAGTATGTTCTCCTCTGAAATCATCAAATCACAATACCAGCTAGCCCTCAGAAAATGGAGAAAATGTTGGGAGTTGGCAGCCAGGGCAATTACCAGTATGGACAGATAATACAGAGTGTTTGGAGCCGTTTTAGCAGATCTGCTGGTTCCATCCATGACACTGTACTGTAAAGAAGTCCTTAAGGCACTGTCAGATGGCCAAGGAGGACTGCACTAGAAAAGTGTGATAAGCACCCAAAGTCTGTAAGTGTGTCTTCTTGTTTAGATTTTTACTTGTTTCATGTCAAGCACCATACAGTATCTTTCATTAAATGGCTGGAAGTAGCTTCAACATAGGATGAATTACCTATGTAAGCAATTAAGTGGGTAACCAGGAGAACAACACATTTAGCTGTTACCTAATCATTTTACTATCAATATTTCTAAACTCTTCAGTTAACTTTAAGTGAGAGAGTGTCAAGTGATCTTCACAATATTGTTTCTCTTATTAAGTAAAATTGAGCAGAGAAGTTTACACTTTATAAAGGAATAAAAGAGCAACTATGTCAATGGACAAAAGAGGGTTTTCTGTGGAAGGATTTTGAAGTGTTACTAATGGTATATGAAACTTTAAAGGTACTGACAGTAGCTTTGATTTGTATAAGTGACAATATTTTTCAGCCTGGTTAAAAAAATGGCTGGAGAATAATTGGCAAGCTTGCAGATAGCAAGTTATGTACAAAAAGCTTAATTTACTGCAATATCCAAACACATTTGTGGTACATTGATGAGTAAGTAATCAAGGCATAGAACATAATTAGCTATGTCCACCATAAATGCTAGTGGGGAATGGAGGGCAGGAATAGAGATTTAAAATCTGATTACTCAAATCTGCACGGCTCTTTTACTACCAGACACTCTGTTATTAAATGCACTTGCCTTAATAACAGTTGTAAAATATCATTGTCAGAACACACTATAAAAATAGGAATGATTTACGTAGAATTTGGTATTCAATTACAAATGTCAAAGGGAAAACAGCTGAGTGAATTTAGAAACATGAGCACTGTGAAAAGTACTGAAAAATAACTTCATGAAGCGAGCTTCAATCTTTTATGAGAGCTCATAGGATTCCTTCACTCAGACAGAAGCTGAAACACGCTTCACTCTGCTTTGTTTCACACTGAACGAGGTGAAAGCACATTGTATTAACTGAAGCTCAGAGTAACAAAAATGTGTAATTTAGGTTAAGATATCATGAGATAACACAGAATGTCTAACTTTCACGGAAGCAATATAAGGTGGCTTAGTGGTTATGGGGGAATCTGATAAGGAGCAGAAGAGGCAGATGGCAGATGCCATGCAAGTAGAGTTTGTCCACCCAGCAAAAACTAAGCAGATGCTTATAAATTGTCTGCTCGTGTCATCACTTGAAATGGTGGGGCACAGTGAGGTAGAAAAGGTTATGTGTTACTATCAAGGAAAGAGGAGGAAAGTGTTGCTTATAAGACTTTATTATTATTATTATTATTATTTTTGGATGAGGGTGTTAATTTGTACAGTAGCTCCTTGGATCTTATATGGATGCTACAAATTCATGTTTGATCCCTTAATCTTTCCTTAATCTTTCCATCACATTTATTCTGTATTACTTCTTGTACACATGTCCATACTAGTACATATTTATGCCAATCTGCATTTTTACAAATTTCAAAAAATACAGAAATACATATTTTTTAATTTAACATTTCATAATAGCAATATCAATGCATTTTCATTTTATTTTTACTTTATTTTATACACACATAACAATTAGTACATCTATGTTCCCCATCCCCCATACTGCACAAAGTCTAGCAATGGCTCCGCTTTCTTTTAGTTTTGTTTGAGTGTATCTGCTCAGAGGTCACACTGTATTCTAAACAGTGACCACAAACTGTCCCCAAGGGCTCTAAAGGATATTTTAGCAAGCTCTGCCTTTCTGAGAGCACTTGAGTCTGAAAAAGCTACTTGTTAAAAATTCAGGTTCCCATAGAATGACCTAGTGAGGAGTTCTGAGCACAAGCTCAATTACCCATTTCCACCAGCTTTGCAGACTGACATCTTTCCCCATTCAGCTCACAACACCTCTGCAGGAAAAGTGGCTTGCCTGTTTTCCTTGGCTGGAGAATTAAGTTAGCAGGGTCTGAAGCTCAAAGTTACTGTGGCTGCTGCCAGCTTCCTCTGGGAATTAGGAACATATTGCAAGACCTCATGAGTCCTTCTTGAGCAGCTGCATTGCAGGGGATGAAGTGGCGTCTCTGTGGTTCTGGAGAAAATATGTAAGCTTTAGATGATGTTCAGATTCATTGATCCGATGTGTTGCATTATACTGGATGACACATTGCAGTCATGCACTGGTCACGTTGCCAGAGTAAAAATTAAATCAGAGTTATCCAATTGAGGGGAAAAATGCTGTCAACTGAAGTCATATCTCTTTTCAAATTCATAGAGGGGCTTTGCTCAATAGCTGTAATCCACACGTTTGCACTTCTACAAACCACACCAAAATTGTGAGATTTAGAGGGGGAATTAGGGTATCCTGAGGTGCATGTTGATTTTATAATGCAAGTATGTCACTTCAAAGACAGAAGAAAAAAGGGAAGAATCTTTTAAACATTTTACCAATGAAAAGCGGCACAGGTGACATACTCATGTTAAAAGGTAAGTCTGCATTACTATAGAAAAGCCCAGTACAATATCCCTACCATGAAAAATAATTCATAGTAAGATAACAGGAATATAGTCTGCCTTGAAATGGCAGCAGCCAGAAGCATGTTGCCAACATCCTGCCAAACATCCTGCCAAAATTTTCATGTGGACATTACATCCCCTTAAAACAACCCAAGGTCTGCTTTCACACACCCTAGCCCTAGACCAGTGCCTTGCAGATGGACTTCCCTTGTCCAGGTGTGTATCTGCTGTCTCTGTGGCTCTGATGCTCCTCTACCACAGCACTTTCCAAGTCCTTCTGTGATGATTCACGAAGATCATGGGAAAGTAGGGGGCAGATATTTCTTCTTTATAATTCGAGGCACCACCCTGCTTTGGGCAGGTACAAGTTGTAGACATGTTAGTTTGGAAGCAGTGCCCAATGCATCCATGACAGCGAAGTCATTTATTGCTAATCAGTATTTATTGCTGCAGCTAGGCAAACAATCTGTGACGTTTCAGCACTTCTGCATTTATGCAATCACAACACAGCCAGATGTCAAGATTTTAAATCAGTCATGCTGCATATACTGTAAATATTCCACACTGATATGCATTTAAAGCTTATATATCAAAAGAGAAGCACAATTATGAAGCCCGAGGAGCCTACATTCACTAGCTCAACACACATAACTTGGGGAAAAATAATTGTTTCTGACGCAACCAGTTCAATATCAGGGAAACCAGTTGCAGCATGTTACATCATTACCAATTTCTCTTTTACAATGCCTCAGTTTGTTACCTTAACCATCAAATGGAGTAATAGATATTTAATCTCTGCTTGTGTTAGCAAATCTCTTGTCTGTGCTTCAGTGCAAGAGAATGTTCTAAAATTCATATCTCTGAAGGAAGGTTGGTAGCGGTGAGCTTGGTATAACACATTTTAAGCAGTAAGTAAAAACTAGCAAATAACACTTTTTAAATACTTTCTTTTAAGAAGTAAACTGCTGATTTTATTCCTCTTTGGAGGAAAAAAAAAGAATTTTTAACATAATTAAGCATATTGCAATAGGCACAAAGAGGACTAGAATTTTATATTGCTACCTTTCATTGGTGAGATTGTTTTGGAGACAAATTATAAAAAAAAATAGACAGTCTGACAAGAATGCTCCTAATTGAGCAGCTGTGGGAACTAAACCTTTGTTTTGTGCCTGTCACTGGTGTTTTAGCTGCTACAACAGCTTCCAGCTTTGTGTCAGATGGTAGCAGTGGAACAAGAGACATGCAAGGCTAATCAGTGTGCTTTTGGGAGCTGAGAATAAGACACAATATATTCCCCTTTGGAGCACAGGAAAACTACAGTAATTTAAGATCACACCTGCAAAAGGCAAAAGAAGGTTCCATGCATGAGCTTGCAGATAGGAGACAAACCTAAGCACAGTTGATATATGTGCACCATTTTGAAATGCTATTTTTAAAATGTTATGAGTGGAAGAATATTTTCTTTTTAAATCAACTCAGATCATCGTACATATAATTCATCACATTATTGTATTTTACAGGGATTTAACTCACAGAATTTTTCATACCAATTGGAGAGGATGATATTTACAATAGGAAAATATTCCATCATTATGCAGAATGCCACAGTGATGAAACCACCGCTTCATCAGGCATGATGGTTGTTATCTACAGTTTGATTTAGAGCAGTAGGAAAAAAAAAAAAAAAAAAAAAATAGATTAAAAAGATTTCTCTAGAACCTTAGTAGTATAGGAGTATAGAATGAAAGTATCAGGTCAACACGTATTAGCAGGTCTCTCCCTCTCCTTAGATTTTCAGGTCTGCAGCAGCAGGATGCTTACTCTGTGGGAACGTTCTTCTTCACTGACTCTTGTCTAACTCTTTACCTATAGTAATCCAGTTTCAGATTGCCTCTTCTTCCATCACTGAGACATCCATCAGCTCAAATGGTCTCAGGTTTCTGCATCAGTGGTCTCTCTACCCATTTCTAAGATTTTAATCAATGCTTTTTGCCTAATAGAAAGGATCTCAAAGGAGATAGGAAACAAATTGTGTTGACAGGGTGCTGAGGCCAGCTGTGCCTAGGAGAACAGACTGGGCCTGGTCTCAGCCTGCAGCTGTGAGGAGAACAGAGAATTCCTCCTCAGCATGAGGAAACAGCATATGAGAATGGGATAACAGCAGATGCACAGTGGAAAGAGAGGACCACAAGATGCTGTCTGATGGGACGATGTCTGTAACAGTGGACAGGAGCTTTGGACAATGCTGAGCTGCTACTCCCCAGGACAGTGCAAGTTCCTGACCTCTACCCCTTGTGCCTCTATTCACTCCAGAGAGGCCACACTGTATTTCCCATCTCCATTCTGATAACAGACTTCCACAGGGAACAACAAAAATGAAGAGGAACAATTTAAAAAGATCTACTTTTGTTCCTGTTACTGTTACTGAGCAAAAAATGAACAAGCCAGATGCAAAGAGAGTTGGACTTGATGATCCTTAAGGGTCCCTTCCAACTCAGGATATTCTATTCTATTCTATTCTATTCAAAACACCCATAACCTCAAGCTGGCAGATGCAGGGGCATTCTGTGGCTCTTAATATTCATAAGAAATTTCAGAAGCTGGTAAGGCCATATTATATCTCCATCTACAATCAGCTGCATGGCAGGAAAACCTTCCTGAATCCAATTTCAGGATTATCTGAGAACAGATGCCAACTAGTATTGGACTGTGTATATAACTATGAACCTTATTTATATGACATGATACCCTTGGAACAAGTAGAATGGCAACTTGGTAGAAATAAAATCATCAGCATTTAGGGAGAGAAAAATGGACATCACATCCCTTCTTAATGTTTTGATTTTCTGTTTAGAAAAAGCTTGTTATTCCAGGAGTTTGTGCAGAGCTCTACAGTAAGCATGTGCTCTACATGCTCTACAGTAAGTAACACATAAAAATACTGGCAAGCCCCATCTCATTTCTTTTAGTTCAGCAATTTCTTTTCAAAGAAATTAGTTCCATATTTCTCTGGGATCATTGCATTTCAACTGCTTTATAGAAGTAAACTTAACTTCTCTGATACACAGCCTTAGAAACTATGGGCATGATGAGCAAATGAAATACAATCTGTGTGGAATGCAGTACATTTCTTGCTTTCATGCTGGTAAATTTTAAGGTGCACCTGATGTGAGTTAGATTTAAATGCACTTGTCAACAGGTTAAATGCATTTTCAGTGCCTGGCAAAATTCTACAAAATCTTATTTTTGTCTTTGTTTAGCCTAAATTATTTTTGTTCATTTTTTAGAGAAGTCAGAGTGGGTGAAATGACTGGAAGGGAATGTAAACTGGTGCAGAAGACATTGATAAAAGAAAGTGTTCAGTATTCCAAAATGTATTTGGAAGCATGGATATGCATAACAAATAGCATATATTTTGCATGCATCAATGACAATGTAGCTGAGGCAAGTTTTGCAGAGAAAATAGACATATGACGCCAACTGATATTAGAAAGAAAATCATGCTGTTAATTTTGTCAGTATGGAATGGAATGTCACCATGGAATGCTGAAGCATTGACAGTTATACCTACCAGGCCAGCACAAGACTGGGTCCTGTTGCTCTTAGATATACCAAGGAATTCTGCAAGTCAAAAAATAAGAAGAATTAAGAAACTGGGAAAATGGAGTTGCCCTGACAGGTGATAGTTCATTTCTAATAAAATTGAACCGTAAACTTGTAGAATAGCTTGAACTTGTCAGGTAAGGTGTCAACTGTCTGCTCACTACATGTGCTGTCACTGTGGGTGCTCAGGGGCAGGAGCTGTCATCACAAATATTCTCCAGAAATTCCACATTGAAGCTCTAAGGCTCAATATTTATCCCAGTATTGGCAAATACTAAGACATGAAAAGTCCCTGTGCCCGTGCAAAATATTTATTCCTTTGGAATTTTGTGTTGGTGTTTTTTTGTTGTTGTTGGCTTTGTGTTTTTTGTTTGTTTGTTTGTTTGTTTTTCCAAAACCAAGCACTAGCAGCTATTTTAAACTTTCCAAGTGCAACTGCATTGTTTTATGATACTATATGGCTATGACGTCCAGAGCCTGCAGAGGAAAACATGAAATGTGGACTAAATAAAATAATGTGAATATGTGTTTTTAATATTTCGTGTGACTTAGGTGACTAATACGAGGTACTTAATATCTTTGTCATTGGTACCATAATGCAAATGAAACTTACCCAAGTTGTGGGTGTGAGTTCTTAGCTACAAGTGCCCCATTTGCATCAACCACATAATCTTGTAGAATTTTATAGCCTTTTTTTCACTAGGTCACCTACACTGTGTATCCCAGCCTATGACTTCCTGTACTTTGAGAAATTTACTTTTCCTACTTGCTATCAACAATGTTTTTCTTCTTAAAATTTGCTTCTTCTTCCACATGTATTTACAACCTGATCACAGTTGAATTTATCACACACACACACAAATATATAAAACACCCTGATGTAGGGACACACAAAGCTATGGAAAGCGTAGGGAAATAATTCACAATTCAGAATTTTGATGGAGAATTGAAATAAGGGCTGTGTTTGTGAATATGCTCATGTAACCCAAATAACATCTTAATGGTTAAGGAAATATTAAAACCTTTAAGAAGAAATTTGAACATACACTTCTATGTAAGTATATATATGTATGCAAATTTACATAACAGAAGAACCCATTCACTTCAAGGGATATTTAGCATACAAAAGAGAAGTGTATGCAAATGCACTGAAAGAGCTGCCTTATTAAAAGCCAAGGTCATCCTCTAAAAACTTCATGCAGAATTACTTTTTTAGTTTCCAACAAGCCCTGCACGAGTCAGCTGCATAACGCCAGGAGCAAGTTGCATTATTCGTTACCGCACGTGGCTGCAATGTTTTGCCATGCTCTGCTGCGCTGCAGCCAGAAAGAGTCCTGCAGGCTGCTCCTCCTGCCTGCTGTCAGGAGCTGATGCTGCCCTACAGCATCTCAAAGAAAAGCTCTTTTGAAGCTGTGCCAGTATTAAGGCTCCAGTTGGCCTCTGAGCAATAGAAGTGCAGCCAGACTTCAGCCAGCAGATAATTTCACCTGCCACCAAAGCCACGGGGGCTAGCATGAGCTACAAGAAGTCACAAGAAAATGGAAGGGATTGTGTGGTAGGTTTTGTTTGGTTGTTTGGTTGGTTTTTATTTGCTCTCTACTTGGCAGTTGCCCATTTCGAATGTGCATTGTTTGGAGAAGCAAAGACTGCTTTTCTTGAAGGCTCCCTTTAGCAGCTGAATGTGCAATCAGAAATAGAAGCCAAGAAACGAAGAGAACTCTGAAAGCCCAAGTGTTCAGCTCTGATTTAGCCTCTCACCTTTACGCTCTTATGCATCAGCATAATTACAGACATATGCACCAAGTATCACTTTTAAACCAAAGTTCAAATCATGTTGTCTTCATAGGATCATCATCTTGTCCTTAGAAATAAATGACTGAATACAGTAGATGCTATCAGGGTTCATACAACCTGATTGCAGTGGTAATTCTGGAAATGCTGGGAATTAACACGTTAGTATTTTTTTTCTTGTTTAATTTAGAAATTATTTGCATCCTTTCTAACCCAAATCATTCTATGATTCTATGATTCTAAGCAAAACCATTGCTGTGCACAAGGCACCCCCTTTATATTAAGAAAAGCAACACTTTTTGTAGTGGATTTTTTTCTTCTTTTTTTTTTTTTTTTTTTTCTAGCCTTCCCTGTTGTTCTTGCTCAAGATAGAGTATGGACTATTTACCATGGGGAATCACAAAGTATTTTTAAATCAAGGTGCCTTTTTCAATCCTCATTCAATCCTTAAGTGCCTTTTTCAATCCTCATTTTGAAAAGGGGCTTCTAAAGTCAAAGTATGTGTAGGAGAAGCTTCATCTGTTGCATTTCTTTGCAATTCATAGGGGTTGAAATATCAAAGTTAAAACACAAGTTTTGTGGGAATGACCTGTGTTTTTTTCAGGGTGGGATCTCTGGCCTGTGATACAAGCAGGTCAGGATCACTGAGCTGGTAATTGTGTGCGAACTCAGGATCTCTTGTCCTTATTGGGTGCATGCAGTGCCCAGAGCCAGGGTTTTCAGCGAAGCTGGTGGGGATAACCACATTCGTACTCATAAAGCAGTGTGTGTTGTGTGGGGGCTTAGGGCTAACACGAGGATGTTCCTTAACCCCAGATGAAATGTAAGGCAGTGCTTACTCTGAACAAAATACTGCCACCCAGTTTCATTAAACCTTTAAATCTGGTCAGTTCAACGCATGGCATTGGGTAAAAATGAGACAGTTACATCCATGGTGTGTATAACCTTAGGAGTTTCTTCTTCTCCTCAGCTTGGCAAGTCCTTTTTGAGTGGTGGGAATCTATCAGTACAGAAAAATACTTAAGATTCCTGTAAAAATTACAAAGAAACACCTTTATATTATTGCCCATGTATCTTTAAAATACTTTGTGTGTGTGTGTGAAAAATTAATATTTTCATTATTAAATGCCATAATACATTTGAAAATTATGTCCTTCTACAGAGTCATCTGGCATAAGCACAATAATGTGTTGCAAGTCAGTACACAAATTACTGCTGATTTGCTTTCTAGTAATTGAGGTATATTTTCTGCTGCCTGCAGAGCAAATAGTTAGGAAGCTGTCCACTCAGTGGAACAGAATTGCATGAGTGAGAAACATCTACTTACAGTCAGTGGAGAAAAGATGTAAACTGCATAAGGGTAATTTTTTACTCGAATTCTTGATAGGAAGCTATGCTTAACAGGCAGTGTATTTCAGTGATAAGCCAAAGATCTTTTATTTCTGTCTGCCAGCCAATATAATACCTTGCTTTCTAGTAGAAGTTAATTTATATTGACGTGTTTTTATCTAGACTTTTTAGTGGTAGATGCAATTGGCAGGTGTTCAGGTTTATTTCTGATTTACACCTCTAAAATTATTTTTTAACCATCCAAGTATGAAAATGGATGTGTCACAACATCCTCCACATGCCTGAAGCTGACTGAAAATTTCCCTTTCTTCCAAGCCTTCCAGAAGAGTGTAGATTTTTTTGACAGTAAGAAGTGGGCTCTAATAAATTAGACTTGTACCTACCTGACAGAGCAAAGGCTGCAGGAGCCATTTAAAAGATTAATCTTTGGGATGGGAACACTGGGAACACAAAGAAAAACAAAAATGAAAACAAAATCTATTGGATCTACAGGTAAAACACATTGCTCAGAGCTGAAAATACTTTCTTTTTAGGTTTCTTAATGCAAAGATTTCACAGACTTCTTTCTGTGTATGTTTTGCTCAAAACTTCCTAAGTTAAGATTTCAACTTCATTAATAATTAATTGATCATCTCCTATCTCTCTGCTGTTTTTTTTGGTAGACCAGACATTACTCTCTGTGGTTTGTAGCTTTTTGTTAGCTGCATCAGATGTCTGTAGGGGTTACCTGTTTGCATGTGCAAATGTAGAATATTGCAAATATTCAGCTTCAGATATTCTTCAGAATCCCAAAGGTTTTATTTGGGTTTGAACCTTGTTTACTATATATAATAGTTATGTCTTTGGAAAAACTAGGCTGGCTTTTCTAGCCAGAGCTATAGATTTCTCTTTTACTGTCTTTTTTACTGTCTTTGGCTCAGGAAAAAAGACAGTAAAAAAAAAAAAAAAAAAAAAAAAAAAAACTCTGGTAGTTTTCTTATTTTAAAAAAATCTTAGTTACAATTAGGTGTAGCCAAAGTACTGAGTACTGTCAGGGAATTTGTCACTTAATTTGTCTTCATATTTTGAAAAATAATTCAAGTGTTTTTACTAACTTGCTCAGTGTGAACATGGCATAACAATTGCTGACATCAAATACCTTTCTATGTTAAGCATAGGAAGCAGTAAGCATGAAGTTAGCTACCTATATTGGAAGTGGTGGTAGAGTAATTTAATACTTTAAAATAATTTACAAAATTCCATTCCAGTGGTATTTCACAAACACTAAGAGTCTTTATAACAGCTACTAACAATCATTAAGTTCCTTCTGTTTATTTCAGAGAGAGGCTATACATATAGAAGCCTATTCTAGATTTAAGTTAAAAAAAATGTACATGTGGTTTGTTTTTCTTCAGTGTAGGCACTGCAGAGCATGATGAAGAACCATTTGCAGGTGAGTAAGAGAAGGGTACAAAAGACAAAGCAGGCTTAGAAAATGTGTGGGTGATCTTCCAGAAGGTCCACTTGGCAGTACGACTCAGACAGCCGAGGCCTTGGTTACTACCTGACCACAGGTGGCCTCAGGTGGTGGCAAAAGAAGAGTTATCATGGTGCAGAATTCTTTCCATAACCCTGGAAGTGTCTTGTCCGGAGTTACTTGTGGAAAGCCCTCAGATTGAAAGTTGTTTCACACCTCATTTAGCTAGAACCTAGGCTTCTTAGCCTTATAAAAACATCAAAAATCCTGTTATAAGGTTGTGTGGCAGCCTGAGATGGATAGATATGTTTTTGAGAAAATCTTTTGCACTATGTTTTCTTATGTTCTCATATTAAGTAGGATGAAAAAAAAAAAAAAAAAAAAGTGTCTGAACTGTTTGGAGGTTCATTTGATGAAATTCCTCATTGAAAATTTGTGTGATATTGCCCTATTGATCAGTTATTGTGCATCTTTCATCAGGAAAGGTTTCTTAGCTTTAGAATGACATAGATGGTAAAAATGAAAGTTACTGAATTGTCACTTTTGTCTGGAATGTGGAAATCCATTCTCACAACCTTACTTTTTCTTATCCTGATCAGAAACTGAACTCGGCCAGGTGGGCCTAGTGGCCAAGATACACATCAACTACTTCAAAAGTGCAATTTGTTGTCCCATATCTGTCCAGATGTTTTGTTTTTGCTTGTTCCTTCTGTTTCTCTCAGTAAAAAGTGATTTATTTATTGTTTAAACCTAGGGGACACAGGACAATAGTTTCCCACATAACTCTAGGCTTGGTCAAAAATTTTAGCAATGTGTTAATCCCTTGAATCAGTTGTACCTGGTGCTTTCCACACGCTCTGCGGTACGTGCAGGGAGCTGATAAGCGTTACAGGGTGCTCTGAAAGCCAAGAATATACATCTGTGTCAGATCAAAGACAAAACTGAGTCCCAGGGCTGGATACATCCTGCCAGTAGCCCATTCTTATTTTGACCAGAGGTCTGTTTATGAAGCTCTAATAGGGGCTCCAGGATGTCCTTTTGACTAATAACAGATAATCTTTCTTATCTCCTGGAGAATGAAGATTAATAGGCCTCTTAATTTTATTCAAGCTACTACATCACATAATTATTGCCTTAGAAGTGCCAAGTCATTTAGTGTAAAAGGAAGAAGAAACTTGATTTCTTCTGTTAATCTGTGAAAATTCTTTTATAACTAAAAAAAACAACAACAACAACAACAAAAAACCACAACACATTACCAAAGAACATTCTTAAATTGCAGTGCACTGATTTGCTTTATTTCTGCAGGTTATTAATAGTGTATCACTGGGAACAAAAGCCTGTCCTATCACTTGTGGGGATGGGGAGGGGGACAGGGGGGCTCACTGTTGTTTTCAAAGCCTGGTAGCACAATTTTGACATTTTTAGTTTATTGCTACAGCAGCATAGCAGTATGAAACCAGTTATGCATAATAATCCTGGCTGACAGATGGGCAAAGTCGTTCTTAAAAAGAATGGCTGAATGATGCTGTCTTGGCTTCATTTCCTATAAAAATAAGAGTTGTACACTCAGAGATTTTAAATACAAGGAGGAACTTTCAGCCTCAAACCCACTTATCTTCTAGACAGATTCAGCTTTGCTTACAGGCAGATTTTTGTTAGTACTTCAACAGTTCACTAGTTATATTAATTATTAGTCACTTTGCAGTATCTTGTGTGCAAGCTTATCTTTAGTTTACTTGTTGATCTATAGCCTGCATACTCATAGATTATTGGGACACTTTTATGTACATGCAGAATATATTTGCAACATTATTAATCAGCTGAGAAAAAAAACGACCAGGTGAATAATGAACTTCCATATTACCAACATTATTTTTCATTTTAAAAATAAAATGGGCTGCTCATGCGTAGGTGAGTCCATTTTTGATCTCAACATTTTACAAAGATATTTATTGGTCCTGCAATAAAAGGTGTTGCATCATTTTCTCTACTGAAAACTGAACATAAGTTGCAGTTATTCTATTCTAAGGAAGGATTTTGCTTTTCCAGTCATTGCATCACAAGCCTTTGATTTTAGTTTAAAACCTGTAATGCACTGACAAATGCCTCAAGACAAATGAAATCTGAAATAACTAGATTTCTGCTGATTGCAGTTGAAAAGCTTATGCTGTTTCGAAGTGCTGCTATAAAATGTTAACTTCCTCATCCTTCACATTCCAGGTTATCAGGTGTCATTCTGAAGCTTATTGTTAAATAGACCATATTTCCTTAAGTTTTCTCCTGTCTGCTTTTCACATGGATCTGCTGCTGTTTTACCAACTCCAGCACCTGAGATGCTCTGCAGTGGTCTTTGGTAGAAAATTAGGGAACCCAAAGCTTGGACAGAGCCCACAGGACAGGCATGCAGGAAATCTTACAGATAAATTTGCTCATCAGTTTGAGATATCTTTTAGTAAAATAAGGAAAGGGAGCAGAGTTCCTTGTTCTTCTCAGAATCCAAAGAGAGCAGAGCATGCCCACCTGGCATCTCAGGATGATTGGTTTCTTGTTCATAGCAGGAAAGACAAACAGAAAGAGAAACAACAGATATCTTTCTTGAATCATTTTTTTTCTTTGGTAGTTGTTCTTTCTTGTGTTTTATTTTCATTTTCAGTCATACTCAAAAACTTCTGACCAAAAGTTATCAGCATCATTATAATTAGTAGAGGAATAACTACATTAAATTATATCTTCCAGAAATGTACTCCTGAAGGGCACTTCTTATTGTCACCCAGTTTTATACACTTCTTTTGCCTTTAAAACATGTACCATTATGTGAAGAACTGAATGCAAATGAAAATTCCTACACATTTACATATCTATTTCTAGCCAGAACTAGGTGCTGGGATCAGTGAATTGTACTGCACAGTAGGGGCTTGCAGCAGTGTTCAGTAAGTAGTTCATCATGAACTATTGATGATCATATTCATACTTTTTTTCCTCTTTTTTCTTCTAAATGAGTAAGTACTGTTTTGTCCTTGGCTTTCCTGCAAGAACTCCAATTGATTCATCTAGCACAGAATGGTATTACAGATTTTTTATCAACTCTTCAAGTGTCCTGTAATGCAACCCAAAAGTTTCTTCTAACTCTACCAGATGTCTAAGCCTGCTTAATCACTCATAATTTAAGGGAATATTTTTAAATCTCGTCATTCTCACAAGGACTGGTAAGCTTTGAATATTACAAAGCAGATAGGAAGGCCACTGCTGTTTAGTGAACGGTTTCTTGACCATCAGTGACAAGTGCAACAAACTGTGATCCCTACTAAAATCCGCTAATCACATTTTGAGGAAAATTACTGTTGCACACAGGTGTGAAACATTCAGTGTTATGAGAAAAGACTATGGATTTAATCATCACAGATGTTATAACTTTGATGCTAAATTCTCTTTTACTTCAGAATACATTCAGGCCTGGATATGCTGGGTATTGCCATTTCTTATTAAGACATGAAAGACCTCTGATAAGTTGTGGGAGTTAGCAATATTAACAGAAATCATTCCAATTTGCAGGATCAGTATGAAAACAGCATTATCCCATGTGTGCTGCAGGCAGGAATTACCAGAGGGCCTATATGACCTCAGAACATCAACTGTGTTAGGTTCCTATAGGAAATGGGTAGCAGCTCCCCTTGCTGCTCTTGAAAATCAAGATCCTAAGGCTTAAGTTTTATTTTATTACCTTTTGGCATTTAAGATATCATTAAAATGAGATTGGTCATGATTTACTAAAACGTGGTTATAAAATGTTGCTCTGTAAGAAATAGATGCTGTTCTTAAACTGGCTGTATGGTGGAACATATAGATTATTTATCTGAATGTTTTTCTTAAAACACCGAAAAAATATAGTAATTCAAGTATTCTGTTTCCTTTTTTCCCCATAATACCTATCTAATAGTGATTACCAAGTACTTAAGTACATTAATGAAGGTTTCACACAATCTGTACAATGTCAGAAGTAGCTGCTACTTAAGGAGTTTCTCATGGAAATTAAGTGAATTGTGAGCTCCTGTGTGTATGTTTTACGCATCCAGATTTCAGAATAACGGTGTGGAATCTATTTTCTGATAGTCCATGAAGATTTCAAGCAAGAGGCCTCATACCCTAGTTTCTAGCTTTTAAATTGTACTGAGGAGAGCTGAAGGTGTATGGTATTCTTTCTAATGTTGTTTCTTATATGCAGTTGCTGCAGTCATAAAGCAACTCAGAGGAAATGTGTTCTTTAAGAAGAGGCAAATCTGAGTAAATAATAAAATAGTAGTTGTATTTATTATCTTAACCTACAGGACTAGAACTGTTAAAAATATAGTGGCATGATATTAAAATAATGTTGAAGTCTGAGCTTAAATTGAGAAAGAAGCAAGCAAAACAAACACCTCATTTTTAGGAAGAAAAAAAAAATGCATTCTTTAATCTTTTTTCATCTGAAAACAACCCATTTCCATCTAGGTACATGAGTAGAATTTTAATTTTAAACATATACAAAGTAATATGACCCCAGTTAAATGTAAATACATTTGTAGTTAATTTCATTTTGAAAGTATAAAATTCCTTTTTAGACGTATATTAAAGAAAATGTACTGAAATGCCTATTCCTATCAAATTATTATGGCTTCTTCTAGAGCACTTTCTTTTGTCTCATAACTGATTTTTGTACTGCAATTGTCTCAGGTTAAATTAATAAATACTTACTCTCATAATGTATATCTAAATGTTTATACTGACAACACTCTGCTAGTTCTGAATCTGCAGTGGTAATCCTGATAATAAACCAAGGATGTGTAGTTGTCGTTTTTTTTTTTTTTTTCTTCAAAGTTTTTAGGTGCAATTAGGCATGATGGATTGTAGTTTGGGGTAGGGTTTTTTGTTTGTTTGTTTATTTTTATTTTTTTTTTTTAATCTGAACCTTTGGAAAACAGCCTGAAATGCTAAGCTTCATAGTTTACAAGCAAGATGTGCTGCTGAAATTTTACTAGTAGCATATAGATGTCACCCATCTGCAGCAGGTGCTGTAACACCATCAATTTTCCTATTATCTCCAGTGACTGGGCAAGGAGGCAAATGCTGAATGGCTTAAGTCCGGTGCAATACAATAAGGAGAGCTGCAATTCTGACTTCATGGTGTAGACGCTGCAAGCCTTTCTCTCTCTTTTGTAGGCTGTAGTGCATATAGCAACAATCTGTGTATGCCAATTTCTCCCATTAAAAATGTGGGAATCAAGGTCTTAGATGAAGAGTGGAGAACCCGCGCAGAAGAGCTTAAGGGCGTTAGACTGTCTTGGTGAGATTCAGGTGCTAACCATGAGTGTCTAACATTACCTTAAGCATCCCCAAATATATGAGACCTCCTCACAGGGCAAGCATATATGATAGAGTGCTCTGCATCGTGGTGACATAGATGCCATGCAAAAGGCAATGCAGGCCTTCTTTTTCAGTCTTTTACAGGCAGGTGCTGGCAACACCTTGCCAGTATTTCCCTTATGTTCAGATGTGTTAGGCCCAGACTTCTTCCTTCTCATCCCTGGTACTTCAACTCCAAGGGACTCTTATTTGGTGAGTAGGAAACCCAGAACTTCATTTGTGTTATCTGGCAATAACTGATAATAAAACAGCCTGCAAAAACACATAGGTAACTGGGCATGGGGCTAGCTATACTGGGAGCAGAAACATAATATCTTTATAAGGAGCAGACTAAAATGAATGATTTAAATAATTATTTAAAAAAGACAGATTAACTAACCAATACCTTAACTCTCAGCATTCCTGAGATCTTCTATTCTATCTCTCTCCTTTGCATCTGAGACTTGAAGCTAAGATTACAAATGCTGAGGTGATTAGATGCAGAGGTGAAGGTCAGCTGAGAGCCACCTCACCATTATCTTCATTGCTTAATAGGACACAGTGCCCCCTGGATTCTGAGGGTTCTTCTCCTCTAACATTGCAATGTAGATAAGGAAGTGCGTTATTTTTTTTAAGATTGTCTACGCTTTTCATACTTTGGTTTACATGATGGAGTGTCTTCAGAGAGCATCACAGAGCATGATGCAGATTCTTTTCAGATGAAATTAAGCCAAAAGACATGCTTCAGAAGTTTGCCTGGACTGACTGGAAGTAAAATTGGTGTAGCACACACAGTGTAGGCATCCTGGTGTAAATATCAATTGCTTTGCTTTGCACGTCTTCACCCATTGCACTCTGCTGCTTGTCCATATAAACATAGGCCACCTGTACCTATTGGTTTCCCAGTCTAAAATAGTAAGTATGTAAAAGAGGGAAAATGAGGAGGTAATATTCAGAGAGCTATAGCAGCTATTTTGTAGTGCATTGACTCCACATGTACCAAGTTTCTTGATGTAATGGATAACCAAGCCAATGCCATGAGGAGCAGCTTGAGTCCAGAAGCATTATGGCTGTGTTCAAGCACAGTGCATGCTGTACTGCTTGCCAATGCAAACTGGCTTTTGGGCAGCTGTTCCAAAAGTCTAAAAGTATCATATCCTTATGTTCCTGCTCTTGGGAGGAGGGAGTGTTGCCAGGCTGAAGGTATCTGCATCTAGTTGCAGATCTCTGAGAGTCCAGCTGCAAAGATATTTATATGAAAATTCAGCACATCTGCACAGACAGGCAAGGAAAGTCAAGGTTCTTTTAGCTCTGGGCCATTCACAGCAGGGACAGAGCACCTGTGTGACTTCTCCCCTGATCAAGCAGACCTACTTACAGTGTAAATAGAAATACTAGTCACTCTAACTGCACGCTGCCACACAGTTCATGCTGCACATCCATGTAGTGGTTCATTAAAAATGTTTCATATTCAGGTAGGTTTATCTTTGGACTTTTCTGAAATTCTCTAAATCACACTAAATCACCTTTAACATCTGAAGAAAGGTGGGAAACAGATATTTACAAAGGAAGCGGCTATAGCCCAAGAGAGCTCTTCCGGACACAAGATGTTAAACCGCTTTTTGATCAGCTGCTTGTAAGAATGTACATTAAACTGTAAACCATGGTTCTTCATGTAACCAGCTAATGATCCTATCAGTTGCAGACTAATTGCCTCCACCTCGCTCTAAATTCTGCTGCACTAAAAAAAGCCAGTCACATTCTGATCTGGTTAATCACATTCAGCTTTGAAGATCACACAGTGGTTGTGTGTTAATTCAACTTCTCTCCCTGTCAATTTGTTTGATTGCCTGTTACTTGCAATCTGCACTAACTGAATAAATGTGTGCTGCATCCTGATGGGAAGTTCTGACGTTCTATTATTTTAATGCAGATGTTTCCCCTAGAAATTGGGGGTAAATTCATCTCACCTTTCTGCTCTAATGTGCTTTCAATAGGAAGGATGAAAAGAAAGGGTGTTACAATCCTTTGCAGGAGGTAAAAAAACAACACAGTAAGAACAGTTTTTTGTCTGTTTTTGTTTTTAATGATGGGTTAAAAGCCGTCTTTATTACACAAAGGTTTGTTATTGGCTTATGGAGAAACAAGTAAATAAGATACTAAAGTAAGAGAAAAAGACGTGGGTGCATCCTTGTTTTCTTTTTCTCTGTCTTCAGCAGTATCTATTGTCTGTATTGTCAAGAGGTAGAACAGCCCCTGTCTATTAATGCCTTATTTTTTCTTTCTCTCTTTTCTTCATATAAGACACACACACAAGCATGCACACACAGAGACATATTCTACATAGTACTGTGTAATAAATCTTTCAAGAAAAAAAAAGTGCTAATTTATTTTCCAGCTTCCCACATCATTTTTCTGAACAAGAGTACAAGGCCAATAGATATGTCCTGTAAGCACAAAACAATTGTTACTAGGACGTTTTTATTAACTCTGGATCTGGGATATAATAAAGATTTATTGTGATTTTACCTCTGAAATCCCCTGAATATGAGTAAGACTTTCTTCTTGTTCTGAATATCGGTGAGAAGGGAAATACTCTGAATGTCATGGCCATGTTAAAATAAATATTTATGAAATCCTTTTACATATCTTTTGACATTTTAAAAATAAACAACTGGTTTTATAGATGCATTTTTCATGTTAGCAGGAGATGTATTAACTTTTAGTATAGGAAACATCCTCTGCTTAAAAGAAGTTACTCTTGGAAAACATTAATGTCAGAATTATTTATAAACAGCATCTAAATTTGACTCTGAAATTTAGTGCAAATGCTGCCTAAAAGTGTGGTCAAATTAATGTTTCTCTACCAGATAGCCTTTCTGAAAAGCAGACTACTCATTCCAGCTCCAAAAAATATTTGGAATTAAGGTCTGGAGACCTGGTGTTTATTAATTCATTAAAGACTCAACTGATTAGCGGTATTTAGCTCCCACAGGCCCACTTTGGCCATGGAAGCCAGCCTCCTCCGCTCCTTATGGAAGGAAGCAGTCTATGAGAGCATCCAAAAAAGGCTGCTGCTCTGAGTGATCCTTGGTTCAGTCCCTACCTCTCTCCATTGAACAAAGAGAAAACAAAAATAGTTTATCCTCCCAATGGAAGGAACCCTCCTGGGGTTCTGGGTTTCTCCTCTGAGCAACTTTGCTGCTGTTGGATGGCAATAAATGCCTTTGTTCTAGTAGAATCTAGACTCTTGGACCATCTCTGGGCAATGCCATTTTCCATTTACTGTCATGTTTTCTCAGCCTCTAATTTATTCATTTTCTGGAAAGGATTTTCTACTCATTATTTGCTACTTTCAAGTGTTGGCGCAGATGTCTCCAGTATTCCTTGTCTGATTGCTCAGAACAGTCATTCTTCATCTTCTTTTCTTAAAAATGCATCCTTACACTTTTCCGCATTTTCATCTTTATAGGGTCCGAACTGTAGTACCCACAGTGTAAAAGCATTGGTATTACTTCTTAAGCGTGTTTACTTTTTCTTTTGTCATTATTAATTTCTTGTGCTTTCACAGCTGTTCTTGTCTGTTTCCCTGCGTCTTCATGGAAAATCTGGCCTGTTCAGAGGGCTTCAGTTTCCCAAAATTAAAAGACTGGGTCTTCAGAATTTGATCTGCCAAAGATCCTTAAGTCTTTCACCTTCTCTTTTAAACTTTTTTTGGTGTAAAAACATACCCCATGTATTCTCTTGGAATTCAGCAATTCTGTCATTTTACTGTAATTTTTTTACTATTTGTCTGTCTTGCCTGATTTAACAGACAATATTAAAAATGCCGACTGCTTCACAGCCATTTATCGTCTGAAATAAATCTACCTTTGTTCTGTTTTCTGGGTTTTATTTTTTATTTTTTATTACTGGCTTAATGCTTTGCAGAAAGACATGGAATGAAATGTGAAGTTTTACCTTCACATGGAATGAAATGTGAAGTTTTACCTTCACATTTCCTGAAAATGTCAGTTCTGATAGGGAAATCCTCCATTATTCTTCTAAAAATATGTTATTAGGTCAATTTATTTCTGTTATTCTGTTCTGTTCCTTGATCACTTTAAGCCAAGGCATCTGGCCCAGATCTGTTATATTCAGTGTTAGATCTGGTGCAAAAAAACTTGTCATAAATGTGCAGATCCATGTGAGAGATACTTGAAAGCCCAGATTTTATTAGGCTTTAAGATTCCTGCCTTGAATTTTATTTATGCTATGATTATAAAACAAAGAGCTCCAAAAAGTCAGTGAATGAAAAAGCTAGAGCTTTAGAAGTAGAAAAAGACATAAGAGTCTTAAAGAGAGAAGTTCAGTAGGAAATGTATGATATCAAATGTTTTAAAACTTAATAAAGCACAGTCTCTGTCATTGTAAAGGAAATAGGAATTGGGGAATCACCCTTTGGCATGCTGTGTTCTGATTAATAGGAGCACAAGGGAACAGTCTTTGGCCGCAAATGTGTTGCAGCGGAGACTGCCCTTTTGTTAGGAATGTGTGTAGCACCTACCACAATCGAAAACAGTAAAAGATTGTCCAATTTGTGCCATGAGGTGGTAAAAATGAGTAACAAACGGGATACAGAAGTGAATTTCTCTGTCGTGTTACACTGTCCTGGAAAATGGAGAAGGAAAGTTGTCTTAAATTGTGCCAACATCTCACCTAAAAGAGCAATACACTGTTTTTTTTTTTTTTTTTTTTTTGTGATGTGATTTTGTGTGTAAAACTATTGTAAGTATAATCTCCTGTGTCTTGTTTTGTTTAGGTTGACCTTCTTGTCCCTACAAAGATCACTGGCATAATTACTCAAGGAGCTAAAGATTTCGGTCATGTCCAGTTTGTGGGATCATACAAGCTTGCTTACAGTAATGATGGGGAGCACTGGATAATATACCAGGATGAAAAACAAAAGAAGGATAAGGTAAAGCAAAGAGAAAAACGGTATTGTGGTTGCATATAGGGAGTAGTAATGCCTGTAGTAATTCGAGTGCTGGAAGCCTGTAGATTATTGCACACTGGGGTTTATGGGCTTTATGGGGTTGCTATGCATAGGGTCCCACAGATAAAAGTCAAGGTGAATAAAAAAGGGTCGTATAACACAGTGACATTCACAGTGCAATAATGTCATACCTATCAGTGCAATGCACCTGATTTAATGCTGTTAAATATGGGGCATAAAACTTTACAGTTCTCCATTTATTGAAATTATTTCTTGCTTAAACTCTAGAGGAGAAGGTATATAAATAGCAGTTTATTTGTATATTTGAAAACAGTGTCTTGGTGCATATTCTTGTAAGTGTGCACTATTCTCTGTAATTTTCTGTGAAGCACATCTTTAATGCACCTCATTACCTAGCCATTTTTTCTCTCTCTCTCTCTTTTTTTTTTTTTTTTTTAAAGGAAATTATTCACTCTAGGGCTTCAAATACCCAATGGAAATATTATTTTTATTACACTATTAAAAGAATACAAAACATAAAAAGTTTCACAACTTCCTTTACAAACATTTAATGGGAGGTGAAAAGAAAGTATAGGTTTCCTGACTGATTTACTTAGAAGAAATTAACTTTTCTCTTGTTATTTAGGGTATTATTCATTATACATTTCCTTTAAACTGTATAACACTTTTATACTGTGAAAACCTGAATGCATATGCATTGCTTAAGGGATACATTAAGAAAGCTGGCAAAATGTGAATTATTTAATAAATATCTTAGTGAGATTATGTCTAACTGAATCAAAATGTACATTAATAAAAATACCAGATGGCTGATATGTCTGACATATATGTCTCATATCTGGTCGTTTTAGCATCTGTATTATTGGAGTAATAAATTTTTCCACTTGTACTTATTTTTCTTAGAATAAAAGGAAGAGTATTTTTTATATAGGTTAATTCAATTTTTTTTTTTTTTTTTAGGTAATGAGAAGGCTTTTGATATGCATTGGTCTATGTTGCATGAATACAAGCAGATCTGCTGATGAGGGGTTAGACAGCAGCATCTCTTAATTTTCACTGATTTTATCTGATTGATCAAATGTATAGTCATTTATTAGTGGAAGCTATCCTACATTACTGGGTTACATATGTTCATAACTTCATGCGTGCATAGAAATGTTATGTTTGTAAGAGGATTATTATCAAAAGATGACACTGTCAAGTCACAAGGAGCAAAGTGGCAGATCACTGTGGTTCTATCCTTCAAAGAGATTTTTCCCCAAGTTCTAGAGGTTTTTTAAATGGGGAAAAAAAAAAAAAAAAAAAAAAAAAAAACAGCTATTTTAGCCATCCAACTGAGTAGGTCTTGACACCTATGATTATGGATGTGTCTAGTATAATTGGTTGTCAGATAAAAATTGGAAAGAAACAACTCACCTATTGTAAACGTACCATGAATGCATTCAACATAAGTGACAGATAGGCACTTCAGTACTTTGTACACATCCCATTTTAAATCCCTGGCATTTAAAAGCAGAAGTGAAAGATCCACTGTGAAAGAAATGTCTTCTGCAAGCCAAACTTCTGTTATTGAACTGTTGCATTCATTTTACTGAAAAAAGAAACCCGTGTTCCAGTCTCCAGTGAGAAACATAGAAACAGTCACAAGCAAATCTAAAACAAAATGCAGTCTCACTGTTCCAGTCCACACTTGTTTATAACATTTGCCAAAGTAATTAAATTATTTCTGCTTTCATCATCAGGTAGATTGTTAATTGCTATATGCACAGTCCGCTAGGAATGATGGAAAACTCTTAATCATTGTCTTATTAAAACATCTCCCATCCCATATTAATTAACATCCCTAAGAATAACATAAATGCATCTTATTATGATTCTTTAACAATTCAAGAGCAATTAAAGGCAGAATGTGATTGAATTCACCTAACTCAAAATCAGAAATTATATCTTCTGAATTTTAATTTGTACAAAATAAACAAGATCACTGGGTAAGAGTCTAGTCTTCAGTCTATTGATACACAAATATTAAACAGAAGTATTTTTACTATTTCATTTTTTTTCAGATAACAAAAGTCATCCAGAGTCTTTCAGAACATTCCAAAAATGCTAGCTGTCAGTGAACTTGCCATAACTTCATAGGAGGGAGGTTGTTGAGTCTCCTTCTCTGGAGGTATGCAAGGTAGGACTGGACAAGACCTGGAGAGATCACAAGAACATGTATCTCTTGACCTCTCCCAACAAACCCCTCTGAAGTCTTCTGAATAGAAAATGGGATTCAGCAAACCCCTATTACCCTAGGAATAGGTGCAAGTAGTTCTTCCTTGTTTGAACTAAGGTTAAAACTTGCTGGCTTAAAAAGTCAAGACTAATTTAATTAATTTACTTGTCCTTCACCTGACCAAAGATACAATGCTCATATCATAAACCATTCTTCACCTGAATATTATTTAATATGTTCTTAGAAATAGCCAGTGATGAAAATTTTACTATATCAGCAGTCAAGCCCAGTGCTTAAATATCCTGAAAGGTGAAAAGGTTGCTTCTTCCTCTTCATGCAATGCTCTGTCAAAACACCTCTCTGTCCTCAGAGAACACAAGGAACAGATTTTATCTTCCTTTCTTAAGACAGTTGGCTTTGATTGAGGTATGTTAACTTCTGTCTTCTCAGCTTCTTCATGGGAACAAATAATCTTCATTCTTTCAGTCTTCCCTCATATGGTATGCTTTCTCAGCTTCAAATCATTCCTTTGGATTCTGCTTGGACAACCTCTTCCTGAAGCTGGTTTTCCAAACTTGTTGGAGTGTTTCAGCCAAGATCTGATTAATATAGAGATGAAATACTATGTCATCTGGTTTACAAGAGATAGATAAAGATATAGATAGATTAGAGAGAGAGAGATCTATATTTGCTTTCATTTACTTGTAACAGCATGATATTATTTCCTCAGATCCAATTTATAATCTGTGCTAATTTATGAAGTCTTTAGTACAGAATAGCCTGCTCTGTCATCCCCCATATTGTATCTCTGATATTGCTTATCACTTCCAAAGGTGTGGCTTGGTACGCACTATTATTAAACTGCACCATCCATCTCTCCAGTTTGTCAAGACCACTGCAAATTTTTATCCCAACTTCCAAAATGGGAAAATCTTGGCCACATCTGCACTTTTAACAAACATTTACATTTCTAACCTCCATTTCATTCTGAGAACTTATTAATTACATTAAATACCCAGACATGGAGCATTATCCAGTAAAACCTTTCATTTAGATGTCAAACCCTTCATCACCACTCCAGCCTGCTGTGCATTAAGAGTGTGCTTTCATGGGGTTTGCCCACTGGTTGTGTACAGCAGCAGAAATACTAGATGCTCTCTGGCCCATCTCCTTTGTCTGTAGTTTGCAGTGGAGTGGCACAAAAGGCAAATGAAAAATAAAAACCAAAGAAAAAACAAGGCTATGCATCATCCATGGGGAGCAGAAGAGAAACTGGTCCTGCCTTAGAGTAGTGCCTTTTCACAACACCCACATTAATTTCCTTTGCTTAAGTAAAGATGTAAGGTTTGGCCCAAAATGGAAGAACATTTCAGAAGAAACTCTGTTTTCACAGCAAAGTGAAACTTTAAATGTTTTTTGCTGTCCCCTGAAGAAACAGAAGGGAGATGAAAGGTAGACACTGGCAACTATCAACAGCAGTGAGAATAAATTATTCATAATTTACCCTTATTTGTTCTATTTAATAACTGTGTGTAATTATTTCTTCTGAGAAGGATAGAATATATAGATTTCTGATTTCCCCCATAGGTGATTTACTCATCCTTGTGATCCTTGTCCAGACATCCAATAGTTTAGGAGAAAGATGGTTCCAAAAACTCTCAGAGAAAGGAAGAAAAGATAAAGGAAAAACAACCAGTTTTGAAGTCCAAACAATTGTGTCATTTTACAAGAAAAAAAGAATATCTCACATCCAGAAATTATGGAGATATTTCTACCTGAAAATAAGGATTTGTGGATGAATATAGTGACTTTAAAGCACATTTACCCTTTCTGATGCTGATCATCTCACTGTTCAGTAGTTTACGGAAAGAATTTAAATGCATCAGCAGATTTAATGAAATCTGAAGCTATTCACTTCTGTCTCTTCTTTTACATCATTTGTGAAATTATTGTATAGAGAAAAAACAGAAAAACAAACAAGCAAACAAAAAACTAGTATCTTGTACTCACAAGTGCACTACCTGCAGCCTATATCTTTGATGACCCTGCAACAAATTAGTTGTTTCAAACAGAAGGAAATGTGGTATTCAGTTTTCTTCTTTACCCAGTTCCAAATGGAAATGTTGTTCCAAAAATAGACTCCTGCAGCTCCTGTTTGCCTTCTGCTGTTTCAACTGCCATTGATTTTAGTTCACATCTATGCTAAGCTTCTGTGAATGCAGGCTAAAAGGTAGTGGTAGTGGCGGGGCCCGCCGCGCCAAAAAAAGAAAAAAAAAAGAAAAACATTTCTTCAATGCTTTTCTTGTTCTCTCATTCATTTTAAATTGTTTGAATGTGATCCACTAAAAAAATTGAGGGTTGACAAGTAGGAAGAAACTATATTTTAGGAAAAGGACCAGAGCTATCTTGTTTTTCTCAACTAGAGGTCAGTAGCTCACTATTCCTCCAACACTAAGGGCAACCAAACCAGATTTTTTTTTTTTTTTTTTCTAATCACATTCCAAATGTGATTTATAAATTGCATGGCATGCTGTAAGTAACTCAAGGCCAACTGCAGGTAGACAACAGCCACTGGATTTGTGGACAAACTGAAGAACAAGTTATAAGCTATATTCTTTGTATGCCTCATTAATTGCTATAGGAACAGAAGACAAAAACATACATGTAAGCGAGAAGTTGGATCACGAGGTTTCTGCTAGGTTTTCCTATTTTTTTTTTTCTTTTTGATGTTGGATTATCACAGAATCACAGAATCACAGAATTTCTAGGTTGGAAGAGACCTCAAGATCATCAAGCTCAACCTCTGACCTAACACTAACAGTCCCCACTAAACCATATCCCTAAGCTCTACATCTAAACGTCTTTTAAAGACCTCCAGGGATGGTGACTCCACCACTTCCCTGGGCAGCCCGTTCCAATGTCTAACAACCCTTTCGGTAAAGAAGTTCTTCCTAACATCCAACCTAAAACTGCCCTGGCACAACTTAAGCCCATTCCCCCTCGTCCTGTCACCAGGCACGTGGGAGAACAGACCAACCCCCACCTCGCTACAGCCTCCCTTGAGGTACCTGTAGAGAGCAATAAGGTCACCCCTGAGCCTCCTTTTCTCCAGGCTGAACAAGCCCAGCTCCCTCAGCCGCTCCTCGTAAGACTTGTTCTCCAGGCCCCTCACCAGCTTCGTAGCCCTTCTCTGGACTCGCTCGAGCACTTCCATGTCCTTCTTGTAGCGAGGGGCCCAAAACTGAACACAGTACTCGAGGTGCAGCCTCACCAGAGCCGAGTACAGGGGGACGATCACCTCCCTGGCCCTGCTGGCCACACTGTTTCTTATACAGGCCAGGATGCTGTTGGCCTTCTTGGCCACCTGAGCACACTGCTGGCTCATATTTAGCTGACTATCAACCATCACTCCCAGGTCCTTCTCTGCCTGGCAGCTCTCCAACCACTCATCTCCCAGCCTGTAGCTCTGCTTGGGGTTATTGCGCCCCAGGTGCAGGACCCGGCACTTGGCCTTGTTGAACTTCATGCAGTTGACCTCAGCCCATCGGTGCAGCCTATCCAGATCCTCCTGCAGAGCCTTCCTACCCTTGAGCAGATCGACACACGCACCTAACTTGGTGTCATCTGCAAACTTACTGAGGGTGCACTCAATGCCCTCATCCAGATCTTCAATGAAGATATTGAAGAGGACCGGCCCCAGCACCGAGCCCTGGGGAACGCCACTAGTGACCGGCCTCCAACTGGATTTGACTCCATTTACCACGACTCTTTGGGCCCGGCTATCCAGCCAGTTTCTAACCCAACAAAGTGTATGCCAGTCCAAGCCAAGAGCAGCCAGTTTCTTGAGGAGAATGCTGTGGGAAACGGTGTCAAAAGCCTTGCTGAAGTCAAGGTAGACCACATCCACAGCCTTTCCCTCATCCACCCAGCGCATCACTTTGTCATAGAAGGAGATCAGGTTCGTCAAGCAGGACCTGCCTTTCATAAACCCATGCTGACTGGGCCTGATCGCCTGCTTGCCCTGCAAGTGCTGCGTGATGACTCTCAAGATAATCTGCTCCATGAGCTTCCCTGGCACTGAGGTCAAACTGACAGGCCTGTAGTTTCCCGGGTCAGTCCTCCGGCCCTTCTTGTAGATGGGCGTCACATTTGCTAGCCGCCAGTCAACTGGGACCTCCTCCGATAGCCAGGGCTGTTGATAAATGATGGTAAGCGGCTTGGCCAGCTCCTCTGCCAGTTCTCTCAGTACCCTTGGGTGGATCCCATCCGGCCCCATCGACTTGTGCACATCCAAGTGCCGTAGCAGGTCACCAACCATTTCTTCATGGATAGTGAGGGCCACATCTCTCTCCCCATCCCCTTCCACCAGTTCAGGGTACTGGGTATCCAGAGAACAATCGGTATTGCCGTTAAAGACTGAGGCGAAGAAGGCATTAAGCACCTCCACCTTTTCCTCATCTCTTGTAACTAAGTTTCCCCCCACATCCGGTAAAGGATGGAGATTCTCCTTAGTCCTCCTTTTCGTGTTGATGTATTTATAAAAACATTTTTTGTTATCTTTAACAGCAGTAGCCAGATTGAGCTCCAGATGAGCTTTGGCTTTTCTAATTTTGTCCCTGCACAGCCTCGCGATATCCTTATAGTCCTCCCTAGTGGCCTGCCCACTTTTCCAAAGATTATAAACCCTCTTTTTTTCTTCTAAGCTCAAGCCACAATTCTCTGCTCAGCCAGGCTGGTCTTCTTCCCCGCCAGCTCGTCTTTGGGCACGTGGGGACAGACCGTTCCTGCGCCATTAAGATTTCCCTCTTGAAGAACGCCCAGCCTTCCTGGACTCCTCTGCCCTTCAGAACCGATATATAATAATATCGGTTAATAATAATAAATATATAACCGATTATAATAATACCTGATTTAAATTGATAGATCCAATTCCTATAAACGACCCACATATTTGACATAGATAAGCAGTAATCTTAATATTATTATTTATATTATTATTATTTAATGCTCCTTTTTAATATATTTTATTTACATATATTATTTTTTTTAATTTCACTGGGAAAAAATCTCTATTTTACTTGATTTTTTTTCACCTGAGATGCGAAAAGAATCCACCAGGCAGTTAGGTTTCACTGGTCTTTGAGTAACTCTGTATAGAAGGAGAGTGGAAATTTTGTTTACAGCTCAGAATCTGTGGCTCTTTTTTCTGTGTGGTGTGGATGTTGTGTTGTGCTTTCCTAGCATTTTGCCTGAAGGAACTTGACTGATGATAAGGCCTGCACAAAGCAAAACAGCCCTATTGAGCATAAACAACATATATCAATATATTGACCCCATGCAAGATCAGGGCAATGTTTCAACACTGTGTCTTGCCTCCCAGGGTCCCTCTAAGTTTTTCAAGCCCTTAGTCTAGATTCTCCACTGGTTTAAATCACGGATGGCTCCTATTACCTTCAGCTGAGCTAACGTGAATTTCTGTAAACATTTCTGAAGGGAGTTTGGTCTTCAAAATATTTCTCTTTTTGCTTGGCTTTGAACTTTCTATTGTAAATCATTCACAAACTATGTGCAGTGGAGAAAATTCCCAGTTAAGTGGCATCAGAAGATATATTGAGCAGAAAAAAAAATAACAAGAATGTGTTAGTATTCTTTACAAGTTTTACATGCCTGGTATCCATTGTGAACTCAAGATAAAAATAACAATCAGGTTACACATAATTTTATTCACAGATTACAAAAATGTAAGAAACAGTCCTTGCACTGGACACTTTTGACTGGCTATATATTGCATGCCAACCAGATCCTGACTCTTCAGCCACTCCTGGGCCCTCAGCAAAGAAGGGCAGAAGGATGGCTAAGATGAGAAGTGGTAGATCTACAGCCACCTAAAGAGACTTTCTACATACCAACTGAAAAGGAACAATGTCATTTTTCCCTCTCTAAATCACTACATAAACACAGGTACATAAAACAGGCATATCTATCTGCATATGTACTCATGTATATTAAAAAACTCTGCTCAGTCTTTTGTAGAAGCATCTTTCGTGGGACCAAATCATTCTAAAATACAGTCAAATACCTAAAAACATCAGCTCTTTTTCTGGTAAGAAATCATGACATTTTTCACCATCTTTGACCTGGTGTCGTTCACTTGTAACTCCTCATGGTGGTGTTCTCTTGTTCTCCAAGAACAAAAAATTTCAAAGCAAGTAAATGTGCTGTTCTAATCTGCAAATTCCTTTTCTTGCTTAAGCAAGTCTTTTTCAATGAATGGTAATAAAGAAAATAAAATATTTCTGAAATAATGGAACCTCACTATCAAAAATTATTTTTCATGCAGCTTTCTGTTATGTTTGAAGTGAATAGTGTTCATTTGTCATACCACTGAGATGTAATGCACTGAACCAACTCCAGTGGAAGCCATGTCTGGCTAGTCTTTTCAAATACTCTGCCTTCAATATGAGCAGGATTAACTGGTCCAAGAACCTATACAAAATACTCTGCACAGAATAAAAAATACACTTAAGCTATAGTAGACAATATAGTGACTCCACCATCAGAGACTTTCATGTTAAAAGTTTCAGTTCTCTGCTATTACCCTAAATATTAGGAACCTATAATGATAGCATGGCCAGTGCAGACTTTTCTTATAATTTCAGTTTCTGCAAGACATGGGATCCTGAAATATCTCTGTGGAGAATCAGTCTCACTGAATTTTCATGTTCCTTGCACCACGATTTCCCCCACTGCAGCCATCTGTTAATTAGCCCTGTGGATGTGCCATAAAAGCCCCACATTTGGAGCAAGCATTGGTTCTAATAAGTTCCATTTTTGCAAGCTATTCTTCTTCAGATAGTTTTTCTAAAAGTGTTCTTCATAAAAGATACATACAGTTTTCTTTTTAAAAGATGAATCAACATGCATTGTCATAATTTGGATTTGTTGCTTATGGCATAAAACACTTAGTTCTAATGAAAAAATCTCAGTGAGTATGTAAAGGCAAGACAACCAAATTGCTTGCTTGACACAGTTATAAACAAAACTTGTTTAAATTTCAGAAATCTTTGCAGAGAATATCATTATGTACTTTCCAGGCTTTTGTTCTTTTTTTTTTTTTTTTTCATTAACTGATCATAAAATAAGTTATCATATATTTTCTACTTTTTCATTTTAATAGCAGCTGTAGGAGACTCAGCTAGAGAGGAGCTACACATATGTGTGTGGTGTGCATATGTGTAAACTTGGTGAAGCTTCTGAGTAAATGTTTTAGTAATAGGCAAACTGGGATAAATAATTGTGCCCACTGTAAAAAAATGAAAATAAAAAAATTGTGAAACATGATTGCCAAAAATTAGGAGCTTAAACCCACTTTTACAAACACAGGCACTTGGTGAGGTGGCAGCCACCGTGTTGGGTGAGGCTGAAGCCCTGTCCACACAGGTGGCCTGCCTCCATGAGAGGGAGCATCCTCTAGCAGATAACCGGAGGAGAAAAAATCATAATGCCATGACTCTTCTCTGGTGTATCTTCCTAGCCTCCAGCTCTCTTTTACCTATGTTTAACAGCCCTCAACTGATCTCATCCCTAACAGCTTATCTGATCTTTACTAATACCTAAAGATTGTGAGAAACAGTGCCATGGTTTAATTACATGTTGTGTGGAGAACCATGACCTTTAGGTGACTCATTTGTTTTATTTCACTGGAAGGGGACAGTGCAATATTGTCTGTGATTGATCTTCTCTGTGCCATTTATGATTTTAGAGACATCCATCATACCTCCTTCCAGTCTCAAGAGGCTTAGTCTATGTGATAATATTCAAACAGGCATCCTTCTGTGCTTGCAACTGTCTTGCTGTTTTGCTGTGCTTCACTTCTGCTGATGAATTTGAGATGAGAGGACAAGATCTGCACCCACACAGAACTCAAAAAGGGCATGTGCTCAGGCTTTATGCACTGCCGCATCAGTGACTTGCACTTTGCTTTCTGTTCCTAGCCTAATAATTAGCTTGGCTTTGTTTGTTACTGGGCATTTTTTTCATCTGAAAAATTGTGTAGAGCTATGTACTAGATCTGCAATATAAGCTTCTTCAATGCTAGTAAACCATTACAGTTTTCAGAGAGGTGTTGTAGAAATAAACTCAGAAAATGAGGAGTGATCACTTATGGTATTAGGCTACCAGGTCTTCAAAAGCTTTTAATGGCTTAGTTGGTTCATTTAGTATTGACTGTTTGGCCATAAACAACAGGTAAATAAAGAAAATATACATTTTTGGCTAAAGAAATAGCTTTTTTCTACCAATAAGTCAATGAACAGTTTTTATCCTTTGTCATCCTTGTTGTTTCCAAGTTTCTTGACTCTATTAGTGAATTTATGCAGAGGTAAAGTGAAGAATGACAAATAACATACTTTTCCCATAATAAATTTGTCATTAGTCCTCAACAAAAAATCCCATACATTTGCTCTTGGAATGTTGTATTTCATGCTGATCACATTTGTGGACGCTGGCAAAGCTCTGCTCACTTTCTGATAAATTTATTTCCATAAAATTCTTGTTTTGACCTGGCACTTTGAATTAATTTCTTGAGACTGGATCTTGAATTTTGAGGGAAGGTAAATTTCAGATTTGCATAAATTAGCCTCTGAAACAGTTGAGTTTGGCTTTAAATGCTAATGACATCATATGTGAGTATTTTTTTTGTTTGTTTTTTTTTTTTTTTGTTTGTTTGTTTTCCTGCTCTAAGTAAGTAGCATAATCCAACTTTTTCCTTTGTTGCTTTGTTTGCATCAGATATTTTCATTTATTTTGCATAGCTGCATTTGGGTATGGATTTTGTATAGCTCTGTGTGGGGGCTGTAGGTGGGTTCTTCTGGTAAACAAAGACATTTTTTCTTCCAAGGCTTAGTCAAAATGTTATCTCTGAGATAAGTCCTCCATGGGGAAAAAAAACAAAAACAAAAACATACCAACAGATATATTGCATGCATGCACAGGAAATCAAATGAAAATCCTTCTACTTCTAATCTTTCTTTGCTGCAGATTGTACATTGGGGGGTGCCACTGTGCCACTCTAATTGTAATAATGAGCTTACTGCCTTTTGTTGTATGTTGCAATACAACAAATGAAACTCAAATTCAGAAGCAATCTTAGCCAAACTCTAGCTGATTTATGTAATCAAGACTGTACTCAGGCAACAAACAATTTTCCTGTCATAAATACATTTTTTTTCCCTTAGACTTGCAGCATTGTTGTTTCTGTGGTCAGTCTGTCTTGCAGTTTTATCTCTCTCTCTCTTAACTGCTAGGTACTTGAATGCTCCCAACTCTGTATGCCGAGATGCCAGGCGAGCAGGGAAATATATCACTTGTGAAAGAGCAGCACTTGTGGAGTGTACATGTTTTGTTGAAAATGCCAGACTGATAGCACTTGAGAGAAGCTTAAGGACTAAAATAGTGGTTGAGCCTCTTCTGAATTCAACCTCTGACATTTTTCCTAAGAACTTCCAAGAAAATTGTTATTCTGCACTAATTCAGTCATATAAACACTTGTACAGAAGGTTCATATTCCTTTTCTGCTTGATGCAAATGAAACTCACTCATTTCAAGTTAAAAATCCAACAAATACTGTTTTTGTAAATGGAAAGTGAATCGGCTGACATTTGAAGACACTGAACATTTCCCATATAAACTGAAAATATCTCAAGAGGAAAATCTGATCATTTTGGCAAAAAGTAATGCTGTGGCCTTTGAATTTGAATTGTGGCTTTTAGGGGAAAAATCTGTCATTGTTCTAACACAGAAAGGAGTTTGGGAACTCACTGATGTATTGGCTAAAACATACTAATGGAAATAATGTCTAAACATGCAATATACTGTGTAAAGATTTTTTTTTAATTAAATTACAAACTTTACTGCTTACCAATGCTATTAATTAATTTAGTATTTTTTTTTTTTCAACAGAAGATAGTATCCTTGAGAGTCACTAGCTTTATGATGGCTTATGCAATTGCATCCAAATTGCGTTTGTGAGTGATACAGTAAAAATCCTTCTTAACTTTAATTACTAATGTTATTTCATCCAAAACAATAACAGGATCTCCTGAGATTAACTTGACATGATACAAATGCCAAGTAAAAAGACGTTTGGTTTTGTAAATGTTAATGGTGCTTCAAACCAAGGACTGAATCCTCAGTGTCATGCAGTGAAATTCCCGGGTCTTAGCCATGACTCCAGACAGCCTCTGAGACATGTACATGTGGTCATTTCTCTGCAACTCGCCCCACCAGATTTCAGGGTTCTTCTCTCTCCTTTGGCCCCACTGTGCAGCGTTTCAGGTGCTTGGCTTGCTTTGTCAACTCCTTGTGGAGCCCACTGATACTATTTCATGGAGGTATTTTCCAGGTATCTGGTGTTTTAAGAGGATGTTGTTCCCTGTTCTCTGAGACATACACTGGGGAGATCTTCATTAAGTAGGGATGCAGTTCTGGTTCTGGGCCAGTATTTGTCAGACATCTTATAAAACTCCAACCACGAGGAATGGATGTGGAAAACTCTGTGCATAGAGGACCAGCCCTTCCTGAACCCAGCAGGTGTCAGGGGGAGAAGGGAGATCTGTCTCGGGGCTCCCCTCTCTCACTCACCCATCGCTCAGCACTCACATAGCCACCCATCTTCTCGCTGCTTGCCTTCCAGGTGTTCCAGGGAAACTTTGACAACGACACACACCGTAAGAATGTCATCGACCCCCCGATCTACGCCCGGCACATCCGCATCGTCCCATGGTCGTGGTACGGCCGGATCACCCTGCGGTCAGAGCTGCTGGGCTGCACAGAGGAGGACTGATGCGGGGCTCTGCCAGGCCTCACAGCTCTCCACACACCTACCAGTCCCTCCCTAGAAGAAACTGCGCAAAGCCTGTAGGAAGCTGAATGGGTTTTTCATGACCAAGTGCTCATTTTATGGTAGGCCGCTAGCTGTCTTTCGCAAGGAGGTCTAAGCCTGCCCTTTAAATGATCCAATCCGATTTTGTCCTTGAAATCTGTTAGTGTTGTCCCTTTAGCTGTGGAATTATCTTTCTAGCTCTCCTTTAAGTTGTTCACACTAGTTCAAATGTGTTAGGGAAAAAAACAGCAGCATCCTTTTTACAAGGGAAGAGAAATAGCGTGACAAAGCTCATTTGCAGCTTTAGAAACATTGGGCTGACGAGTTCTCCATAAATCATTCTGTCATCTTACTTGCAAAAAGTGATACTGCAGCTTTTAGCAATAAGTTTACTTGGGGATGACTGCATTATAGTAATTGTGCCTATCAAACACTGTCAGTATTTATGACATATATTTTGGAAAATACTCTATGGTACTGTAAAATACAGTACCTGTGATATTACAAGCTACCTTTCATTACTTTCATCTCAACAGCAGAGTCCATGCAACTAGCTAAACCCATTTTTCTTCTCAATTTTGCATGCAGTAGACATAACTAACATCTTTTCTGTTCAGTATCACCTTTAATGTTGTTTTCTCTGAAAGAGGTGACCTGTTTGTATACGGAACAAAATCTGCTATCAGTATGTTATGAAGTTAATGAATTTGCCAAAGTGTATTAATTCTGCTTGAGGTGTGCTTTTTTCAAGGAGGCTGAGATGAGACTCTGGAGTACCTGCAGTTTCTCATCCTCAGTACTCACAAAGGTACAAGCGCATGGCACAGCATAAATCCTGAGCCCCTTGGTGACTTGCCCAGGCGTGAACAACCCTACATGGAGCTGTGTGCCTGATTAATTCCTTCAGAAACCTCCTGAATTTCTGTGAGGAAGCACACGTGGGGTGAGGGAATTAGATGCTACAAGATACACAAAAGGAATGACTCCTGACTGCAGGGAAACTTTCTCACTAGGCTCTTCTTATGACCCTGGTCATGTCTTTCTTCCCAAGAATGGAGGCAAGAGAAGTTGTAGGAGTTCACCAAAGCTGGTCACTTGGTACCCTTTGCTCCCACCTGTGTCCTTGCAGACGATGAGCCATGAGGAGGCTGATCTTTGTCATGCTTCATCTGCAGAGATGCTTCATAAATACTGTGTTGTTTGAAAAACAGGATAGTCAGCAAGGGCCCAGGTGTAATAAACAGGTTTAAGGAGGGAAAACTGAACAGTGAGGGGGCATGGAGGACACCAGGGGTACAGTTAGATATTCGATGTCAGGGCAGACCCCATGGGGCATTGGTGTAAAGTGGGGATGGTGGGCATTGCTACACCTGGCTGTAGAATCTGGAAACAGGACAGGTGGGTGGGCTTGGCTGCATGGCCATGGCTCCTTGAAGCAGCTGGTGAGGCAGGGTGGCTGAGCAGTGAGGTGCAAGAAGAGCCTGGGGAAGTGTGCTGCAGTCACAGCTCTGGTACCTGTCTGCTGGGCACTCTTGGGCAAGTCACCTCACCCTCGTGCCTCCATTTCCCAGTGGCAGAGGTAATGATACCAACCTTGTGAGGCACTCCCAGTTCCCTAGGCACTAGGTTCTCCTTGACTATGCTAGTGTAGCACCAGCATCTGAAAAAAACCTTGGGACAAGGAGCGAGGGGGCTGTTTGCTACCTGAAATGATGGCATGTGGGGTCACCTTGTTAATTTCATAACATGCTGATGTGGGGGAAAAAAATAATATATGTAGATATACAACTGCATGTTTTAGCAAATGTCACTGAACTTATTTTTTGTCACCGTTACATTCTCACTGAAACCAAAAGTATGAGCCTGGATCCTGCTTCCCAGACAAACACTCAGCTGGCCCACAGTCTGCAAAGGGCAATGTTTGCTTTGGAAACAAAACGGTTTGGATTTCAAAACCTGCATTTAATCACACATTCTCCACCACAGACAAAATATATAATCCATTTAACTGTGAAAGACTCTAGATTAGCAGCCAGGAATTTTACATACAAGAATTGGGGATATATTGGTGGCGGTTTTCGGATAGCGTCACTTAAACTGTCACATTTTAAGAAACAGAACACCCTGCCTCTCTATAAAATTACTTAATCCTTAAACTGTATTTATACAAGTATTTATTTTATAAGGCTTAGACATTTAAAGACTTCTACAGAAGAGTCTTATAAAGGTGAAAGTATGTGTAAGAAATGTTGAGGTCCTGTGCTACACTGCTAAGTTTGTTCTTTATTTTTTACTTTGTGCTGCATAACAAAAGCCACTAGACTGTTACTGTCTTGTCTGTAACTGTGTTAACAGCATTTCTTAATGATGTATATATGAAGTGGTCTTCAAACGTAGTGAGCAATTTTGAAGAGAAAGTCAGTCGCGGGGTATTTCTACAGAGCAAGAAGTTTTCTGAATAATGGAGGACCAGGGCATTCCTATGTTACACACTGCCCGTGTTGTGCACATCAGGCACCTCAAAAAAATATATTTTTAGGAAGCACACAGTATTTAAAGATGTCCAAAACTATTTTTCAGTTGTGGGACAGCAATTTACCCTTTATTTATTTATAGATAGGAAGAACACCATGTAGCCATTTAGCTAGTTGACTGTGTACCCAAAAGGTGGGAGGCATTTCTGAAAATTAGAACCCCTTGTTCACAAAGTTATTTTAAAGTTGTTTTGTATTTTTTGTTCCAAAGTGACTTTTTTTCATGTTCATCTTTTGCAACATCAGTTTTGGCTTTGAGTTCATTTGTCTTGTGTTTGTAATTTGATTGTTCCCACTTATCTGCATATAAAAGTAGTGTTGTCATGATACCTAACACACTCAATTTTGTTTTGCATAAGAGTTGAGTAATTTCATCCTTTCACTCTCTGTCTGCTTCCATCTGCCAGCAGTCTTCACAATCTGAAGAGAAAGCTCCATACATCATGATAAGATGCTCTGATAATTTATCAGAAAATCATATAGATGATACCCTTACACTTTCAGACAATGTGCTGGGGCTTTTCCCAATGAGATTGTTTTTAGCTGCCAACAAGCTTTCTTTAAATAGTATTGTGCACCCATAGTACCAAATTGTGCTCCTACTGTCAGCAGTGTAAATATGAAATAATTCTTGACTTCTGTGTATTTACTTCAGGTTTAACAAAACAGATGTGAGTCAGATATGGTCTGGTGTTACGATTTTCCCCTTTAATTTATTTTATTTTCCTCTCTGTGTGCATGAAAATCATTGACATAAGGGACAAGTGATAAAGTAACACAACAGCAAAAGCAATTGTCATCAAAACAGGCATGGGTATAGGGAATGTCCCCTTAGGAGGGAATGGAAGAACACTCAGAAACGGTCCTTGACTTCAGTATTAATTGTGACAATGACATTGAACAGGAGTGGAAGTGTTTTCCTAATTAAATTTCACCCTGAACCAGCTAAGCATCTGTAGGCACCTTCCTGCTGCTCTGCAAGGTGCTACGTTGTTAGCCTGGGAAATCAAGCACCGGTGCAAAGCTCCATTTTATCTGTGCTAAGGGCTTATTGTGTTAACTGGCTCTGGTCTTGTGGCTGACTTTCTCTTTGGGAATGGCTGCATACAAATTACTGTGGGTTTTGAAGACTAAGGGTACTAACTGAGTGTATCTTTGCTATACAACAAATATGAACTATAATATTCAGTGCTGGCTTCTGATGTGTCAGTAAGTACAGAAGTGTCTCGGACACAATGACCTTTGCAACCTTTCAAGCTGTGTAATATTCAAATGGTTTTGTATATACTTAAATCATGTAGGATGATGTAAAACCAGTATGACCTTGTCTAGTCTTTAAACTTAACAATAAAACTTTTGAAAAATGAGGCCATTTTTGAAGTACTTATATTGCAGTCCCTTGAAGCAGATACAACTTATCTCAGACAAACTGGCAGCAAATGCAGAGTGGAGATAGGAGCTGGCATTTTCCTGGATTCCGTCAGAGGGTCTTTGTGGTAGCTAAGTTTGTTTCTGGCAAAATCAACCCTGGTGCTCCGCTCCCTTCAATGTGCTCCCTTTGTTCTTCCAGATAAAAATAAGCAAAGGTTTCAATGAGACTAAAAACATTTTTATACCTTTGCTGCTGTCTGAATGAGCACCAGAAATGTAAACTGACAATTTCATTTCCTTCAAGTCAGATTCCTCGGGATATTTATCAGTCCTTATCCTCTCTTCTGCACTCCTGCTTAGGCAAATTAATTTCCATAAAGATAAACAGTGTCTGCGGTGCAGCCCTGCTGTGAGACTTCCAGCAGGGCTGCCAGCACAGGACCGGTGCTTGTTCACACCCACGCTTCTTGCTCGTGCACCTTGCTCTGCAGCCTGCCTCCCAGTATTTCTTGCAAACTTGGCCCTATTAATAACCTCTACAGAAGATCTGCTGGAACACTTGGGAGTGGACCAAGACGGTCTTATCTGAAGGAACAAGCAGTGTTTGAATGGAAAATGTTTTCAAAACTTGGGAAACGTAGTATGATTTACCATGTCTTGTTAATTTCTGAGGAAGACTTAAAGTGGTGCACAGAAAAGCTATTCACTCCCAGTTTTAAACACTGAGGTTAAAACAAAAACAAAACAAACAAACAAACAAAAAACTTTCAAGTTTTGCGTACTTATGAAAGTTGGAGCTTCAGTGTTTTACTCCCTGCTCTGTTAGAATAAGGTCACAGAAGTACATACTTTACTTTCAACCCCCTTTCAACTTCTGTCCTTCACCAAAAGTTGTCTCTTAAGAGATAAAATCCGTCCATGTGTGTGTGCAGACAGTTGGTCTGTCAGCCAGATGTGCAGTCTGAACATTAACAGTGTGCCATATTTCTACAGAAAAGTCCCAGAACTGGTGTTGTGATTTTTTCCTGATTGCATATCTCTACCAGACGTAAAAATGAGAAAAATATAATGGCGCAGATAAAGAGTTGATAATTCTTTTGATGAATGGTGGCTGAGTATTAGCACTTCAATCATAAATTTCTGAAAATACACATCCTGAATCTTCCTGACTTTCAATTATTAAAGTACAACTCTTTCATGAAACACGAGGCCTGCTCCTGAAGAAATGAAAAGTGATTTTTCCTTTCATTCTTCATAATGTATTTCCCCAGGAACTTTAATGAAGACACTGAAGGAAAATAATTAGTAATTCTCTTCAAAATAGCAGTTATTTATCAGTGTCCATCCTCCCAAACCTGTTGCTAATGAGCTGGAGAGATTAACATGCATATCTACACTGTACATCATTATGAAATATGTAGTCCCTAATACTTCTGTGGTAAATAGAATGAGACTTACTTTGTGCCTTCTTTTCAAACAGCAAGTTAATCTGTTCACTTAGTGATCAATGAACAACCTCTGATTGCTTAGCCTTATAAAATAAATAAGGACAATGCAGGAGATAATTGCACTGATGCAAACTTATTTTCTTTTTTCTTTTTTTTTTTTATTTTTTTATTTAAAAAAGGCATAATTTTCTTTAATTGAAATTTCAGATGCAGAAGACTCTGTTACGTTAATAATATAAAAGAGGCAGGCAGATTTAATCCTGGTATGAGCCTGTTGCCTAGCTTTACATCTGCATTGATCACGCATTATCTTTTGATGAGACATGTCAGTACCAGCATTTAGGGAGCTGTAAATGTAGATTTAAATGCATCTGGGCATAAGAACATGTAACATGTCTTGGTCTCACAGCTTAACCTGAGTGTAGCATTGTATCAGTCAGTATATGTTAGTATCAAAACTAATTGTGTTTAGATATAGATATAATATATATCAACTCTGAAGTAGGCTCCACGACTCATACCTGTGGTATGTATGGGAAGCATAAATTAACCAGTGATATACAGGTGGGGCAGAAGGAATGGTGAGAGCTGTCAGAGCACACAGCCTGTTTGTCGTGATAATGTTTCTGAGGCTGCTTTCTCACTGATTTACACGCTAATGCATCATGGTTATCTGAGACTGTACATCAGATGCTAGGCCAGTAGAGACGTTTCTGATGGCCGCATGACCACATGAAGGAAAGCAGCCCTAAGAATATGGTTGGAAAGGTCACTAAACATTTGCATCAGACTGGAAAATAAAAAGCAGACAAAAATGAACAACATCCTGAAATATATTTGTTTTCTGGGGCACTGCAAGAAGTCAGTGGGAGCTGTAGAGAAATGTATTATATTGCCACGACCACAATAAATACAATTAAGTATTCAGACTGTTGGGCATAAAATACAGGCAATCTACTGAAACTGGGTCAAAGGCCTCTTAAATAGTGATACAGCACGTTCTTAAGAAAATATCAGATAATATGGTGTGTGCACTACATACCATGGACTTCTGTACTGGGTCAGGCCGGGATTGGAGCTACCTTTCATTGCAGCAGCCCGTACAGTGCTTTGTTCTGCACTGGTGGCTACAGCAGAGCTAACAACACCACAGCATTTCAGCTGCTGTCTGTCCCCAGCGAGTAGGCAAGGTGCTGGGGAGGGACACAGCCAGGACAGCTGGCCTGAGCTGTCCATCCCATATCCCCTGCCATATAATATCATGCTCGGCAGCACCAACAGCAGGGAGGAGGCCTGGGGTGGAGGTGCACATCAGTCTACCTGGGGAGGTGGTGAATGACTGCATCACTTGTCTGGTTCTGGTTTTTGTTTCATCTCTTCCCTTCACTCATTAAACTCTTTATATCTCAGCCAACAAGCTTTCTCACTTTTGCTCTTCCTGCTTTCTTCCTTGTCTTGCTGGTGGAAGGGCATGACCAGGAGGCAGAGATGATGACCAGTGTCAACACACCACAACTTTACACACATAACATAAATCATATTTGGGGTCTAGAATGATGGATTTTATAGAAAATATTTTGTCTGAGCCTTCTTTCCTTAGATTTTACATTCATCCTAATTTTTACTTGAAAGGTGATGCCTTTGCAATTTCTGAATTGGAGAAAGTCTGTTCCTACTTGCAACTCATGTGTAATATACTTGCCTCATGGCTTCATTGGAGGAGGCACTGATGGAGAACTTTTGAATAAGCTATTAAAGCATGGATTGCTTCTGTTGAGTATGTTGTTTATGTATTTATATATATATGTATGAATTTTCTGCAGGCCAGTGTCATGCAGTTTGCTTTAAATAGGCATGGAAATAAAAAGAACAAAGAGGAAGTGGAAGGGTTGATTACACTTTTCATGTTGAAGCACTACATGTAGTTCTCTTTAATATTTATAGATCTGGCCAAATAAACCCAGTGTACATCAGGCGATTCATTAGAGAACATAAGAGTAAGTTTTGTTTCTAGTCAGTCTTTTGATGTGGGTTAAGATCAGTGATTTTTCCAATATATTGCCCTTTCACTCACTATTTTCTCCCATTTCTTGCAGAACAGACTGAAGAATTTCTTGTATGGAAAACATACATCTTCCCATTAGGTCCTGTTTCTGGTTTTCCAGGATTTGTGAGCATTGTGTAAATCTGAGAATAATTGCCTGTTCTGTACACATCCAGTACAATTCTCTCTCTTTCTCTCTCTCTCTGTCTAAATAGAAATGAGAAGCAGGACTAGTGGCATTGCCTATGGTTAGACCTTTGCATCCAGGTCTATATGTTCTCTCTAGAACTTTAAATATCCTGAAACTGACACATGAATGTTCTCCATTCTGCTTTAGTCTTAATTTGGCATGGAGCAACCTTCATCACAGGGATGTCTCCCATGAAAACCTAACCCATTTTGCCTGGGCTTATGCACAGATAAGACACATGTACAGCTCCCAGTACCTATTTCCCTTGCAATACTGATGTGGGAAATGGACGAGCAGCACTAGGTCAGTACCAGTAAGCTTGAAAAATGCACTGTCTCTGGACTGAAGATGAGAGCTGTGTTCACAAATGGTGCCACTGACACCCACCTTGCACAGTGGGGACAACATCTCCTCTATGGGCATGTGGAGTAGAAAAACTATCAGGGAGGAAAGGGAACTGCTGGCTGGTGAGATTGGACCAGAATGAGGAAATAATCTGAGAAAGGATAAAGGGGAGGCCTGTGTGAGGAGGCCACTGTGTCCATATGGGCAAGGTTATATACGAGTGCTGCTACTGTATATGAAACACATTGAACTTGCAGGGCACTGTTCTTGGCATGTCTCCAAAACTCATTGATTTTTTTTTAAGCTGGCCCTTCAGACAGGCACCTGTGAACCAGATATGTTTCTGATTCTGTAGCTGTCAGCTTATACCAGCTGTGGCTCCAGACCTGCGTATTCAGCTGTGTGATCTGTCCTGTTTTTCTGATTTTCTTGCTCTTCACATTTTAGGACCAGCATTTCAAGGGCACATGGTGCATGTCATTCCTGCTAAATGACAGGCATGTCAAAGGACATTTAGGCAGTATACGTCTTTGGCTAAAATCTTGTTAGCTTTAAATAAGTAAGCAAATATAATGGGCTGAAGCTGACATGAAAACCTGCCGATACATTAGTTTCCCCACTAGACATTCCAAGGACCTTATTCACTGCAACTGGCAGAAAACTCAAGTACCATGGCAAGGAATTAAATTTGTCAGCTTAATCTAGTTGTCCATCTTCTGCGTGCTGATACAATTTTCTTCCATGTAAGAGAAATAAGCAGAGTCTGGGGCAGGGTTGGTGTTTGTGGGTATTTTATCTAAGTTCCTGGTTTGTTTAGCCATGTTTTCCTCACATGGGAACAGGCAGCATTACTTGAAAGGCAGAAGCACTGCTTTGTTTTAATACTTTTTACTGAATGATTTGCAAGTATTTTACTAAAAGCACCGTCACTGTCCAGTGACCAGGGAAGGGTTTCTTTCTCTTCACAAAGATGCTCCATTTCAGATAGGAGTGAGAGTGACTTCCAGAAGAGTCTGACCTAATATTTATACAATGCACACACAGAGCAAATGCCATGCACCACTCCCGTTGGCTGCTCCACCTCCTCACTCCTTTCCAGTTTCTGTGCTGTAACAGAAAGCGTTGTTTAGCTGTGGGAGTGAGACCATCTACTCACAAACGGCTTTTCACACTCAGCTGCAATGGCCACATTCCCCAGATATTTCTGGGAGCCTAAAACCAGACTTCCAAATGGGGCAGCCCGGGAGCTGGGTGTGATGTGGTGGAGGAGCGTCTGCCTGGCCCCACTGATGGCATGCAGGGGCTGCACCTGTAAACACAGAGTGGGTAGCAGGAATGGCTTGGTAAACACATCCTGTTGTGGTATAAAACGGTTTAGATATTTTAAAACATTTAGTGATCTTTTCCCTGGCATCTACCACAAACATTCCTATGGCCTGCAAAAAAAATGCATTTTTGGTTAATTTTTTTTCTCCACTGGGTTGCATTCTGTTCAGATTAACGTCTGCAATGCATTTAGACAGCCTGCATGAACTAGTGCATTCCCAAAGCCAGACAAAAGTCTGCTGAAAGTCTGGTACCAAAAATGATTGTACCAAATGGAATGGATGCTTGAGATACCTTGGATGCTGGCACAACTAAGTAAATAGTTCCATACACCATGAATCAGAGCAACCTACTCCCAGAAATCAGAACGTAATTTTAGGTTAAAGAAGAGTGCCAACTGTTTTCCAGTATGACCAGTAAAGTGCTTCCCTATGGGCTGCATGCTCCTTTCAGACTCCTAGGCAGCAGCTCAGTATTACCTGAGCCTCATTTGATAGCTCTCACAAGTCACTCTGAAGTCCTCTTGCACTGTCTTGTGAGAAATCTCCAGTTTATTGGGGCTGAAAACTCAGAATATCAGAGGGATAGAAGGGGAATTGGCAGTTCTTCATCTGAACATGTCCCTCAGCACATCTGTGACTTCGTGCTTTCCAGTCTCGAAGACATCTTCAGAGCGTGATCTGTCTCTGAAAAGTTATGTTATCCTTAATTAAATTGAAAGACTAATTCACATGGCACAGTTTGGCTAAAATGATTTCAAATGTCAACGTTGACTTACAGGAAGCTTATCTGTTTCATGAGGGTTTCCTCTTCACCTGTTTTCATCTTGAGACAATCTGATTGCATGCAGTGGTACTATTTACTTTGAGAATAGGAAAGACCATGCCTGTGAATACTAACTAATCCTCAGCCTTTATTAAACTGAAGTTTATATGGAGGAAAAAATAAAAGGGGGTGGGGGGGGGTGGGGGTGAATGGAGGGGGAGGAGGAAAAAAAAAAAAAGGAGAAGAACACAGTGACTGAAAATGCAAGTCAGAATCTGAGAAAGATTTGCACAGGCAGGAGGAACAAAGCTTTCAGAGGGATCTTTCTTCTGTGGTCTGCTTGGGAGTGTCATCCCTGTACTAAGTGTGGCAGGGCATTGTACGCACATGTGCGTCTGCCACTGACCGCAGCTCTGGCACAGGTTGGGATGGGGCTGCCATGCAGACCCCAGTGTGCAGAAACAGCTTCATGATTGGCACCTTTGCCTTTGCCTTTGCAATAGCCATTTTCTATTCCTACAACATTAAACTCTCTTAACTGATTATGCAGGATCTCAGCCTGCCACGTGAATATGTTACCTTCAGGTGTAATTGCAAATGAGACAAGAAATCTCAGCTGTACTGTTCCTTAGAATGGCATTCATTATTTGTACGATGTTAATTATTCCTTGCAGCTGACAAGAAGCACAAGGTCCAAAGAGTTAATTTTCAGTATAATGAAAAATCAGTACATGCTAATATGCTCCTTGTTCCTTCTCTTATTTACCCAGGAAAGCATTGTTTTGTTTTGCCCTGTGAATAATTAAAAGGCAGGCAGTGAGTAAAAGATGAGAACAAAAGGCACAGAGAGCCAATCCAGGAGCACCTGCCACAAGCTAGGCACAGAGAAAGCAGTTTTGGGGCAGAAACTACATAGGTTTCCCTTCTGTATTCCTGATGGCCTGTGCCTTCCTGCTGCAGCACAGCCCCCTTGATGCACTTGTAGGTGTGCAACTGAGCTGACAGACGATGGGGAGGATGGATGGACTGTCCTACCCCACCCCAGTGGCATGGAGACAAGGGAGAGTGAAATCAGCCCTTCAGGCAGCCCCCTTCTTGATAGGCAGTGGGATGACGGCTGCGCCCTGGAGACACTGGGGAGCCACAGGGGAAAAAGCTTGGGGCTGACCGCAAAGGTGATGTTCTGAGTGACATCTGTCAGAGGAGGAGAAAGAGCAACCCGTGGGTTATTCCTTCAGTGCAACAATATCCAGTCTTTCTCTACTTGCATGTTATTTACCTCAGGATTTTTTCCAGACTTAGGAGTGCCTCAAAGATGTACACTTTTTTTTTTTTTTTTTTTTTTTTTTTTTTTCCCCAGCCTCTGTCTGCAGTGGTCTCAGTTCTGTGTTTGCCTGTTGGTGCAGTTGTTTGTTTTGTCCTGTTATGTTCTCTGCTACAGGGCATGCATATTACCAGGACCATTCTGCTCTGCTCTACACAAGCCTTTCAGTGCCAGTTCAGGAAGGCCTTGCAACATTATGCCTGTTCAAGTCCCACTAACTTAAACAAGACTGTATGCTGCCCTCCCATGAAGTATGTGCTGAAGTGCTTTGGCACATTGTGGTCACTAGAAACTGTTGATCTCAATCCAAGCAAGTGTGAAGTGAAGAAGGGGAATCACTTGGTATCATCACACTTCCCACAGTGCGGCCTCACCTGGAGCACTGTGTGCAGCTTTGGATTCCCCAGCCTACAATGGGTGTTAAGGCCCCTGGTAACACCCAGAGGAGGGCAGCAAGCCTGGCCAAAGGGCTGGACAGCCGTGCTGTGAGGAGAGGCTGAGGACACTGGGACTGCCCAGCCTGGAGAAGAGGAGGCCCAGAGGCGGCCTCGCTGCTCCTGGCAGCTCCCTGAGATGGGAAGCACAGAGGCAGGTGCCAGCCCCTGCTCCCTGGGAGCTGCTGGCAGGGTACATGGGAATGGCACAGAGCTGCACCAGGGGAGGGCCTGGCTGGGCATTGGGAAGCATTTCTTCACCCTGAGGGTGGCCAGACACCACAACAGGCTTCCTAGCGAGGTGCTGGGTGCCCTGAGCCTGCTGGTGTCCAAGAGACATTTGGACAATGCCCTCAGTACCATGCTTTAACTTCTGGTCAGCCCTGAACTGGTCGGGCAGTTGGACTGGAAGATCTCTGAAGATCCCAGCCAACAGAAATCTATTTCTTCTGTCCTGTCCTGTCCTGTCCTGTTCCATTCTGTCCCCTCTCCTCCCCTCCGCTCCTCTCCCTTTCCCTCTCCTGTCTTCTCCTTTCCTCTCCTCTCCTCTTCCTGTATTGTTTCCTGAGAACACTGCCTAGAACTAATTCACAAATTAAAAGTGGATTTAATTCAGATATTCCAAGTACTTTCAGTGATGCAGCTTTAAATTTATGAATTCTAAAATTTGGGGGTGAAATATTATGCAGATAGCTGACAGTACTCATGGGATCAATACAGTTTTGTGGAATGCTGTATGATGTCTGAGGATACGTCTTTCTCAGTCTCTCTTGTTGAAGCTGAAGTCCTTTTCTTCCATCCTCCTGCAGCCATACTTTGAGGGAGAGAGAAAATGAATGTGTTGAATGAAGCAAGTACTTACCATTAGGAGAGAGGTTATGCCTCATCCTTGCAGCCAGCAGTAAGGTAATGAAAGCTGAACACCTTAGATTTATTGTAGTTCAGGTCTGTAATCAAGGCAGTGTTTTGTTCTTTATAAAGTATGTGACTTTTAAAATTGTACGCTTAAAATAAAAAATAATTTTAAAAAGGCCTCTGCATGGTAAAATTCACTCAAATGCTAAGGTCTTCTCATTGTCAATTTTTATCAATGTAAATCCTGTACCATTAATATTAGGAAATTCAGGAAAAAAAAAAAAAATCATTTCCTCCTTCTAGTCATAACTCTTAATTGCATACATTTTCAGAGGCATACAGGCCTAGATATTTCACCTAAATATGTTGGAGGTTCCTTTGGAGGAAGTATTAGAAGTCATGGGATTGTGACAGAGATCTGATGGATTTTTTTTTCTGCAAAATGCCTCTAAGGATTCCTTATTCTGCGGAAATGATGCCATTGCCCTCTAAAATGAGTAACCCTGGCTAAATAGGTTTCAGCTTCCTACCGTGAAGGCAGGTGACAGCCCCATCTGACAAGCAGGATCACAACTAGGTCAGTGTTCAGCAACTTGGATCTATCTTTGTCTCTATTTGGTGTCGTGGCTCACACTGACATCTTGGCTAGGAATTTTCACCAGCTTGCTGTCCTCCCTTTGGTGTAGTAGGGGAAGTTTCTCTTGTGCTATGATCACCTTCAGTATTTCTGGCTGGGTTTTGGATAACAGTAGTTTCTTAAAACAATGTGATACAGTATTTTAGGAAGTTACCATAGAGACCACCTATCTTGTTTTTGCAGAGAGTGGAAGTTTCCCGTCTTTTAAGTCATTATAGCATTCTCCTGAAGGACTCAGAGGCAAAAGAAATGGAAGTACGCAGGGCTTACATTTAAGGACACACCATTCCTTTATAAGAATGAACAAGAAGTTTAAAATGAACATTGTTAAAATGCACGTTAAAATAAAATTATAATAATAATAATTTACATGTATTGGGCTCATACATTCTTGGCTTCTCAGACTTGACACAAAGGAAATCTCAAAAGACTCGAATGCCTGAGCATTGTTTTCCACTTGTTTAGCTTTATTACAGCTAAGTGGTATTCCATTCCACTTAACTGAAACTCTGCCTAAATAATAACGGAGTGTATATTTTACAAGTTTATTTTTTGACTCTTTACCTTCTTTTCACAATGCATTGTTCTGGAGTCACCAGGAACAAAGGCTGGTACAACCTCCTCAGAAGAAACACTTAACCCAGAAACTGTCAGCATGCATTAATCTTCATAATGTGAAACCTTGTGCATATTTTAATGAAATATTGAAGCATTCCCACATAGCCATCTGAAAACATTTCCTTTCAAAGCTTAGAAAATACCTAGCACCATTTGCTTAACATTTTTGTACACACCTGTGCTGTCATGGGCACACACACAAACTCAGGGGAGGCAGGGCCAGATCCTCCTCTGGTGCAAAACAAACTATTGGAGGAGGCTGTGGGACTCCAAGTCAAAGGGGAATTTGTTAAGTAAACACACCCATAGGCTGATCATTAGAAAAATGTTCTCAGCACTGAGGCTGAGTGGATGGTCTGGGTGTGACAAAGACCAGGTCTGGATATTGGTGTTTATAACACAAAGTGGAGGCTGAATCAGCCACAATCCCTATCTGATTGTTTGTTCTTTGGGAAGAACACCAACATCACTTCTTAAGGAGGACCAAAGCCCATGCAAGTGGGACAGGCAGCTCCTTCACTCCACCAACCTCTCTTGCTAAGAAAAACTCCACATGACCAGCCATGCACCAGTGGACCCATTTAGTGATTAATTTACCTCACAGGTATAATTATTGATGAAAGACATTTAAACTGTTTTACCTCAGAGGATTTTATTCAAAGATAAATCCAGCTATATCCATGGTGTCCTCAGCCCTCCCAGTACACAAAACAGGGAGCGTGCTTCATTTTTCCTAGTCACACTGCACCAAGGGCTGTCTGAGGCACAAGGGAGGCTGCCATTATATTTAGCTTCAGGAGGTGGTAATTAGAGTGACCCAGGATTTATCAGAACTACTACATCTTAAGAAACACAGCTTTACCTCTGTTAACCTTCTACACAGCTGCCAAACTGAACAAGCACTGTGGGACTAAAAGCATAAATTAACTTAGTGACTCCTTCAAAACAGTATTGATTCGGGAAGTGCAATAATGGACAACTGCTTCCTCAAAACCTGCACTTAGTTCAAGTCATTGAACAAATGTACATGAGGCCATTAATTCTGTGAGGTTTTATAATGTGATTTAAGTAATATACCAGACACTTACGCCAAACCATTTCAAAAGCACGTGATCTGGTATAAAAGGGGAGGTTTCAAAAAGGTTGCAGAGATGTATTTTAAGCCATTGATGTTTTTTCTTCACCTTTTTATTTTGTTAGAAGGCAGATATATATTCCTTTATGAAAAAACCACCACCACCAACAACAACAACAAAAAGCTGAGTACCAAAGTCAAATTCATTAAGGAAAGTTGATGAGTAGTCTGAAAATTCAGAGGGGTTAGCCAATCAGCTTTATTGAATACCACATTGCCCCCCAGAATTGCGGATTCTAAATTCTAGAAGAGTTTGGGCTGATAAAGACTTGCGGACTTGTGTCACATTTTATGTACATCCCATAAAGCTGTTGTTTTTTTGTTGGTTTATTTGTTTGTTTGCTTTTAACGTTGTTCAGCAAACAAGGATTAATTACTCTGACCAACTTGGCTTTTCAGACAAAGCATTTCCACCTTCGTACTTTTTCCTAATTCTCAGAACTTTTGATTTTGAAAAGTATATTTTCAGTGCACTTAACTGAATGTGTATGTCATTGTCCAAATATAGTTACCCGTAAGCGGTGAGAGTATAAATCATGTTTAAAACCACCACATGAAGACAGAAAGCTCAAGGTTAGTCCCTGCAAAACCAACATGTTTGTTCTTTACAAGACCTTCCCTCAAAAATGTCTTTATCAACATTGAGATTCGGCTCCTCTGCCTTTTCATGGGCCCTTAGTTGTCACAGGGTCTCCAAAACAGGAGACTCTGGGAGGCAAATAGATGTGTTGCTGACAATCCTGTCACACTGACAGCCACAGGTCTGATGGACTTCTGCAGCACAGGCAAGGAGAAGTGACCTTCATGCATAATGCAGGGTCCTGACACTCACCTACCCCCTGCGTGGTGTGAGTTCCCGGTTACATGCCGACATCTCAAAACATCAGCTGCAGATACTTCTGTCAGCTCAGAAGGAAAGAGATATTATAATTGAGTTACTGTGAAGGCTGTGGGAGACTGGGTCTGGCGTGGAGCTGTCAGTAACTCACGATGGCCATGCAGAGCCTTTTGTACTGGGTTAGTGAAAATGGCATTTCTTCGAGTGTTTTAATGGCATCAGTCTTGATAGTCCCATGCTTTAGATCAGTTTTACACCAGCCCCACTTGAACAGGCTTCAGCTGAGTTACTGTGATGTTATACTGATAGGAGCCAGGAAGCCTTCTGATATCTTACCTTTCCTGACAAGTACATCTGGATGGAAAATGTCTGTACAAGTAGCAGAAGGGAGAATACAGATAGGGTTTTGTTTGTTTGCTTTTGTTTTAGTGAGATTACGTTTCTGATTTGGAAATTTGATTAGTTCTGCTTGATCTTCCCTGAGTCATCCTGGAATAATAGCTAAATATGTTTCTTTTGAAATCTTCACAGTATTAAAACTCACTCCTCTTTATAATTCTCCAGCCTCTAAAGACAATGAGCTCTGAGGACATACTGTGCACTATTTACTCTTTTACAAAGAAATGATGTAGCACAATTCGAAAGAGGCTATTAGAACAGATGCTATTCAAGCAGTCTTTTCAATTCTCAGTGTGATCTCTTTTTATATGAGTATATTATGCTTTCAAAATCCATTTGGGAGGTAAGAGTTACTCATTTAAATATAGGTATATCTATAGGTAGAAAAAAAGAGGATGAGAAGAGTGTTGGTATTCCAATACAGTGGGATATTGAACAACAGTAATGATACAGATTCACTTGGATCTATGGGTTTGTCACTAAAGTCTAGCCTTACTTTGACTGCAAATTGTTGAAATTTTCCTAAAGATAAGCATGGAACCTATGAAATGAAGGTAACAGATTTGGGTCCTCAGTTAGTTCTTTTCCTTACTTTGCAAGTAATTTATGTCTCTCTCTCTCTTTTTTTTTTTTTTTTTTTTTTTTTTCCCTTTATTTCATTTGATCAAAAGGAGAATCTTTCTTTCAGTATGTTTCCCATCATACTGGACAAGATGCAACAAATGCCTGTGTCTTTTAAACCTAGGTATACAAAGACATAAGGTCCTGTGTGCCCAAATCTGTCACAATCACAGGTCATATTTATATTGATTCAATGCAAGCCTTTTGATAAGTTAATTCTGTGAAGAATTTATTTATTTATTTATTTTTAATATAGATCTAATATGCAATACAGGGACCACTTCCCTCTTGAGATACAATTCCTAAATGCACGCAGGGCACCCCTCTGTTGTTGAATCTTGGTTTTCATGCACCTGCATTTAAAGGCATTTGATGTGGCTACCCTTGAAATTTCAGCTGCTGATTGGCATGTGGTATAGGTAGAGTCTCTGCTGCTCTCCCTGGGGCAGCAGAATTGCCTGTGTTAGACTGAATTAAACACACATTTCCAAGTGCCAGCAGCCATGCTGACTTTGTGTGCTCAAGCATCAGTGTTGTTTGCACTCCTGCACTGTTATTCCAGTTTGCCAGTGGGAGGCATCCCATCAGACTGCACTGTATCTTCCTTGGGCACAAGCAAGGGTAGTAGGGGTGACTGCAGCATACCATTATTCCCACCTGAAAATGGGACTTTGCAAAGGTCAGCATATTCATTTATAAAAATGTCTGCACTACCACTGTTGAGCTTCTTGTTCATCCATACTGATGAACAACAGAAAAATATTAGGTGATGGATGGTAAGGCTGCTGGGAAAGATTAGCGGGATGGCTTCGATTTTCTGCTGGAGCTCATCATAACATGGCATCACTATTTTTTCATTTATTTATTTATATTCAGTTAAGTGGGCTGAGGGAGATGAAAGCTCTCATGGCTGCTTGCTTACATGTATACTGCCTAGGTGACGCCTCGTGACATGCCTGGCTATTGAACATCTGCAAGCTGTTTCAGTGCTTGAGTGCATCCATAATAATGTTGTAAGATTTGTGTATTTTCCTTAAAGCTCTTTTCATCTGGGTTCACCTTGGAAGGATGATCCAGAAATCTAGAAAATGGAACATCTCTCACGCGTGCTATTAAACATGGGCATTACAAGAGCAACAGAGGGGACCCAGAGGTGAACCTCACCAGTGCAGGCATGGGACCTGGCCTGGTGCTCAGGTAATATGCTCACATTGAGTGAATGGACAAAGAGGAGGCAAAGAAGATATTGTGCAGTCCTGTGAACAGCATCAGCTGCTGCTGCTTCTGACATTGAACCATCTGCCTTGCTGCTTGCCTGGCTGCCTAAAACTATTTTCTACTCCACACTTTATTACTAGTTCCCATAGCAGGTCAGCACAGAATCTGGTGTAAAGCTTCTGCCTTATCATTTTGCAGCATGAAAATGAAATGCTGCTGGCCATGATTATTTTATACAACTTGAATATGTGGGTGAAAGAAATTTAAGAGACAGTGCTGACAGATCCTCAGATGATGAGAAATAACTGCACTTCAGTAGCACTGCTCTTCATTTTGCAGATCCCTTTCTAATTACTGGCAATGAGGACAGAAGTAAAACAGATTAACAAAACTGATTTCACAAGGAATTTCAGGTAAAAAGAAAAGTGAACGTTGAATCAAAAGGGTAATGATCCCACAAGCATCACACTGACTGCTGCTCTGCAGTGTGAGGACACAAGATTTTCATGTCAATCATGCAACAGTAGAAATGACTCACTTTTTTTTTTTTTTTTTTTTTTTTTGAATACTACCTTTAATTAATAGGACTTAACCTGTATATCACACAAGCATGTAAATCACCTGTCTATCCATCTGTCTGAATATCCATCTAGTTTGAACCTCTTCTTCCTTTGTTGTTATTCACAGATGTCCCTAAGGGTACCATTGAAGCAGAACATTGCTGAGTAAATCGATATATTTTAAGGATGATATTTCATGCAAGTGACACTAATTATCACAAAATAATGAAACTGTATCTTCAAAGCACCTGACCATATACACTGCAATGTTTTGTGTTCAGTCATCCTTTGAGTGCCTCCGATGGTTCCAGTAGGTGGTTTGTATTTTTTTTTTTTTTTCATGAAACATCACTATTCCCACCAGCTAAAATTAAACTGTCTCAGTCTGAGTGGAATTAGAAAACCTGCAGCAACGGATAGTCGATCCTTTCAGACAGAAGCAGTTGTAGCATTTTTAAACATTTCAAAAAATGTTAATTTCTAACTGTGGGGAATTCTTTTTGTTTGACTCACGGCTCTTTTTTCCCATGTAATCTCATGAGATTAAAATTTGGTGAGAAACAGGTGCTTATTTTTAGATACATCTTTATTGTTGGGGCCAAAGATGAGACTTCAGTCTCATAAAGAAGAGGGTCTTCACTGATGGCACTGTGCTAATTGCTGTCATAATCAAGTTCTTGACAGCCAGGAGCCAGCTTCAGAAGGAAAGTGTGAAGTGAGGTCTATTGATAAATTGCTGCTAAGCCTAATGCTTTTCTTTCTTTGGTCAGTATTCCCTGGGGTGCTCTTTACCCCAGAAACATTTGAAGCATGAAGACAGCAAAAAAGCACAGAGAGGCCTGTAAGGGAAAACCGTGCACAGTTTTTTGAAGTTTGGCGATCCCTTAGAAGCTGCTGAACATAGATGAATATCCAGAAGGAAGAGGAGAGAAGGACAAGTCCAAGAGGAGACATGGCTCAGCAGCTGTTACCTTTGCAAACTGCATCCCACTTCCTACTCATTATCACAGAAAGGCTGAGGCTGACAGGGACCTCAGGAGTTCTTCTGGTCCCACTGCTGCTCCAGAAGTGCCACCTGGTTCCCAAGCTCATGTCCAGGAAGCTTTTGGAGATCCCCAAGGAGAGACACCACTGCCTCTGGGCAGCATGCACCAATGCTCCATCATGCACACAGCACAGAAGTGCTGCTATGTGCTCAGGGGGAACCTCCTTGCTCCAGTTTGTGACCCTCTTGTCCTGGCACTGGGCTACGGTGAAAAGAGCCTCCCTTCAGGTATTTACTTGCATGGATAAGATGAGCAGGATGCCCTTCCTTTGTTCAAAGATACAGGGCAACAAAAGATAACAGACACAGAGGCTGTAGCAACTGTTATTGCCTCATTTTACAGACCACTAATAAGATTTAGTAATGTGACAGAAGTTCATGAGTCCATTGCATCTTAGCAAGTCACCTACTCATTCACTGATATTAACAGTGAACTGCCACCTAGAAAATGTATTCCTGGTGCAAACAATCTCATTAGAATAAAGGAAAATAAATAAATAAATAAAAGCTGAACTGGAAGAGAACTTGATAAATGTCAGTATGATCCATCAATATGCCCAGCAGTGACTGCACTCTACATGCATGGATGACTTGAGACAAAACTGAGGCAAAAGAAGCGTGTCCACCATAGTATCTAGATATGGTGTGTATGTGAGTACAAGTGTGTGTTTAGTATTTTGCCTGGCCTCTGCATGCAGTGTTTTGGGGGTCTGAGCCACGCAGATTCATTGACTGTGACAGCTTTCCCAGCTGCTGCCTCACCAGCCTGCAGGAGGAACACATCCCCTGCCTGTCTGATGGTTTCTGATGTGCCTGTTGCCTACTCACCCCCTTCAGCTGTAGCTGTTGACAGAGGATTAGTCTTCTGTAATGATGCTCACCCACAGGACGTTAAGAAAAATGGAATGAGCTTTACTTTGGAAAAGCTGATATCCCTAATGTACTGGTATGTAAAGCACATACCTGGCAATATGTGCATACTCCTCTGAATCACTGATCCAACCATACATGGTTATTTTATGGTTTCTATGCCAAAGGGAATGACACCAAGTGTTAATTCTGGATCTTTTATATATTTAATGATTTTTATTTTATTTTATTTTATTTCAGGCAATTAATTCAGTTATTATATGCAACTGAAATTATTGTTAGTCCTTTTGATATCCCAACTGCCACTTTCCAACATCTTAATACATTACTGTTTATCATGACTCTTTTTAATGATCTTCTGGTAATTTTCTCTTCATGTTCCTCCCAATTGAGCTGAATTAATTTTTTCAGGTCAAATTTTATGAGCCATTATGTGAAATGCTTCACTAAAACCCTTACATACAATCATATTATACACTTCTTTGCGTTATTATCCTCTACATTTGCTAATGCACAGATTTCCTTGCACTTGCTCGCCCACTGTCCATCTATGACTAATCTTCCTCTTCCAGCTAGAGATTAAAAAAACCCTGTCCCTATGAATTTCAAAAATAGCAACAGAAGAACAACATAAGTCAAGAGAAAGTGGGTCCCTTTTCCCTTGCCCTTACTTTTCCCACAGTATTCTCCTGGAGAAGCTGGCAGCCAGAGGCACACGTACAGTATTTGCTGGGTTAACAACTGGCTGGAGGGTCAGGCCCAGAGAGTGCTGGTGAATGGAGAGAAATTCAGCTGGCGACCGGTCACCAGTGGTGTTCCCTGGGGATTGGTGTTGGGATCCATCCTCTTTAAGATCTTTATTGATGATTTGGATGAGGGAATTGATTGTACCCTCAGTAAGTTTGCAGATGACACCAAGCTGGGGGGAAGTGTCAATCTGCCAGAGGGTAGGAAGGCCTTGCAGAGGGACCTAGATAAGTTGGATTGATAGGCAGAGGCCAATAGGATGAGGTTCAACATGGGTAAGTGGTGGGTCCTGCACTTTGGCCACGACAACCCAATGCAGTGCTACAGTCTTGGGGCAGAGTGGCTGGAAAACTGTGAGGAGGAAAAGGATCTGTGGGTCCTGGTTGATGCTCACCTCAGCATGAGCCAGCAGTGTGCCCAGGTGGCCAAGAAGGCCAACGACATCCTGGCTTCTATTAGGAACAGTGTAGCCAGCGGGACCAGGGAGGTTATCATCCCCCTGTACTCTGCTCTGGTGAGGCCGCACCTTGAATGTTGTGTTCAGTTTTGGGCCCCTCGCTACGAGAAGGACATCGAGGCCCTGGAGCATGTCCAGAGAAGGGCTACAAAGCTGGTGAAGGGTCTGAAACACAAGTCCTGTGAGGAGTGACTGAGGGGTTGTTTGGTCTGGAGAAGAGGAGGATCAGGGCAGACTTCATTGTTCTCTAAAACCACCTGAAAGGAGGGTGTGGGGAGCTGGGGTTCAGCCTCTTCTCACAGGTAACCAGAGACAGGATTTAGAGGGAAAGGCCTCAAGTTGCATCAGGGGAGGTTCAGGTTGGAAATGAGGAGACATTTCTTCTCAGAAAGAGTAGTCAGGCATTGGAATGGGTTGCTCAGTGAGGTGGTGCCATCACCATCCACGGGGGTGTTCAAGGAAAGGTTAGATGTGGTGCTTAGGGACATGGTTTAGTGGGTGATATTGGTGATAGTGGGGTGGTTAGCCACCACATGCTTAAGCACACACAAGATGCTTATATATGTTGCATCTCAGAGGATTGTGTTAAGTACATGTACTTTCCCTATATGTTAAATTCTACGGCATGCTAGCGTTAGTTACGATCCCCCTAAGCAAAATATCACCAGTGGCACAAGTAACTGCTCGTAGATGTTATAATTAAGGAAAACACTGATGACCATAAAACTGCTAATGAGTTCCTGAACACTAGGTTGAGTAAGGTGATATGTAATCTTTCACAGGAAATAGTGACTGGCATTTTCATGACTTAATGTTTTATGGTTAGACTGGCCAGAGCTCAGTGCAGTGTTCAGTGGGGAACAAATTTGCCATGAGAGAAATGAAATAAAGGCCACAACAGATGTGCCTTACATTCTATGTCTTTTTCTATGCCTAGAATTCTTTGGTTTTGTGTTTTTTTTTTTTTTTTTCCATATCTGATTAGAGACAAAGGTGAAATTCTTATAGTTGTTTTTAGCAGTTTGTTTCTCTAAGCATTTCCAAATAGTATTTTACTGAAGGTACTGAAAACACATGAATAACACAAATGCAATAGACAGTGGCCAACATTTTCCAGATTGTCATATGCAGTTGGGTCTCAGGTCTCTAGAGGTTGTTCATCACTAACAGTGTTTTTCTGAGATGTGTCTGAAATTCATGTGAACTTATCACCAAGGTGATATTGCTACACTAAAACGTCCTGAAAGATACCGCATAAATAAATCTTAAAAATTCCAAAGGGAATAAATGTATGCGACACACAACTCAGGTGGCTAGAAGTTTAAAAGCTATTACTTCCCATCATTAGTAGTCCCTGGGGCTAGAGCATTCAGCTGTGAAGACTGCTTTGTGCTTGCAGTGACACAAGGTCATCATAAAGAAATTATTTCCTGTGGTGCTTAGCTGGAGTATCTTTCTTAAAATGACTTCCATGGCTACAGGTAACTGTCCTTTTAACCAGAAAACAAATACAAAACAAACAACATAATCCAAACACAATCTCCTGTGTCTTTGCAGAACCCTGAAAGTCAAGAATTTAAATTCCTCATGAACTTACATGTTTCCAAATTTGCATCCTTCAAAAGACACTTACAAATATTCAGTATAATGTATTTATTGGTGCATGTGAAATACTTCAGCAGATATAAAGAAATTGCCTATTATGTACCAATTTGCTAGTTCATTTCACATTAGTCCATGATTTATACCACGTATCTTCCTTGGGTTGACAGAAGAGAAAGAGTAAAATCATTACATTTAAGCTTTAAAATGCATTAGGAAGTGGACCAAAATAATGATATTTAAAAGATGACTTTAAAAAAAATCTTCCAATCCTTGTACAAATAAAATTGAATGATAAAAATAAGTACAATTGTAATCTTTCATTTTTAACTTGATTTTCCTTATTTGCATTCTTCTCCAATACCATTGTATTCAGTACTTATTCTCATGACAGCTAACAGTGAGAGAAAAAGGACTGGAAAGTTGATATTATTATTGGCGATTGCTCGGGTAGCTATAATGCATTGGCAAGTCAGACCATTATGGAATTTCAGCCTTTGTTTTCTTTCAAACTACATTAGTTGTGAAAAACAAACCTTTTGTTATCCTGGTGAAATCTGTAGGTGCACAGATGTAAATCATAATCAAAATACTCTTAATAATACCAGCTTGGGTTCTGCCAGGTGCAGAGATCATTATTGTGTTCAGTCAGCATGCAAAGCTCTAACAAAAATAATAAATGCTAATGAAGCACAATTTTACACAACTTCATGGGAAAGCTGGCAGGGGAAGGAACACCTGCAAAGCCCACGACCAAGCTTGAAATCTTGAAAAATCAGAAACTTTTCAATGGTAATTCAGGCTGTTATGCTGACAAGGAGTCCTTGTTTCTTTGAGAGCAATTAGTAGCAGTTGGACGCCTGTAGGTATGCTCATGGGCAAGAGAGGGGGCACTGAGTATGTGTGGAGTGCTTCCTGCCAGCATCCATACATGATGCTCTCGCAGAAGGAAAGAGGGTACAAGGGGCAAAAGGTGGCTGGGTTTTGCACAAGGTACAGAAATAAGGGGCCACAGATTTTTGTTTCCTGTGGTTTTCTTCAAGATCCTTCCTGATCTTTACTTCATCATCTTGACATTCCAGAGTTTCGAGACTGGCACAAGTGTAACACAACCATAAACTTGTCCACGTAGATGTAGTGAAATGCTGTTCTTTTGATCCCACATTTTTCCTAGATGTTTTGTCCTGTGCAAGCTTACTTCAGGAAGATGCCGGAGACACAATCCTTCAGACTACTTGTTTACTCTGGGTTTTACCTTTTTTTTTTTTTTTTTTTTAATTTTAAAAAAAAGGCATTTTACCTCCTACACAGTCAGCAATTACTCTATATCATGTTAAGTCCTGCTAAACTGCTAACATCCACTGTGGCAAAAAAGCATTAGCAGGGGCCAGTCGTGAAATCTTGGAGAGTATAAAATAAATGTGTGTATGTGTATATGAAAAAAAATAAATGCATTATGGGATATTTCTAATGGAATATTTTGCTAAGAAATAATCATTTGTCTTACTGTACTTAGGTTCTGATAAGATGGAGATAAAAGCATATCTATGCTAAAAAGGACTTTTAAGTATTAATAGATCTTTTCTGCTGCTACCTTCCTCCTACCCCAGGCTCCTACATTATCAGCTTTTCTTTGGCTAGAAATTTAAATTTTTCATTCTGAAGGAATATAACATAATTTTAAATGCCCAAACCAGTGGATACAAGCTTCAGTCTATTTTCCACCGAGTACTTTTTTGAATAAGAAACACAAGACACAATTATTTATGAGCAGCTGGAAGAGCTGAAGCTATATACACAACATACATCCACTGAAAAGAAATTTCAAGATTGACAAATGCCTCAGCCTTTTGGTGGTCAGCTGCACAGGGATGAATTTCACTCAGCTCATGTACACATTGAGAAGAATATGTTTCATTATTCTGATGCTCCAGAAAGCACTCAAAATCCTTAGGAACTAAAAATGCCCCTTACAATATATTTAAATTGCCTTCCTCAAAGGAATAATACAAAAGAAAACATCCCTTATTCTTTTGTGGGGTCATTCAATGAAAATATACATAATGTATCCTGTGTAGATGATGATAGATAAATAACAGCTTAGAGTTATTAATAAAAATAGTCATTAGGAATTGTTAATAGAGAACAAGGGGTATCACTGTAAAAAAACAAACAAACAAACAAACAAATGTTACTTAACAAGAAGTATTTTCCATTTGTGAGTCTATGATAGCAAAAAATAATTGTAACTGCATCTTGAAGGTTTTGATAATGGACAACAACAAAGATAGAAAGTTTCTAAATTTTAAGAGCCTACTTCCATTCTTCCATAAGCACTGAAAAGAGATCATTTTGCATATACTTTTAGTTTTTCCCAAGTTTAGGAAAATCCCTAGTAGTGCTGATTGAAGACCAGTGTAGTTTCAAATTGCCTATGTAGATTTGGGTGCTGAGAATGTTCACATGTCCATATTACAAAGAGCAGTATACTAGAAAAGCTGTAGAGAAAATTTCATAAGATAATGTCCAGTTTTAGGGTAAAATCTGAATTAAATGCAGTTATGCCCCTCTAGACAGAAGTAGTAGCTACTACTTCCTGAGGCAATAATTAATATTAAATTAATGCATAATGAAAATTCATTTCTATTAATGAACAGTACATTAAGCAGGCATTAATATTACATTAATTTTAGATTTTTAAAATTAGATAATATGAAAATTAAGAATATGACCTCTCTTTTATTTTTTTATAAAGGTCTGTAGGTCTTTAGAAAAAAAGATATGCAAACTATTCCCATTTGAGGAAGGGATACAATCATGTGTCCAAAGGGATCATAATGGACCATTACAAGACAAAAAGAATGGGAACACACAAGGTAGATTTCCTAAAACAACTGAAATAACGGTATCATAATTAACGGTGATCAACGCTTTTACTTTAGCAAGTAGTTCCTTTAAATTCTAGATTCTGGAGCGGAAAGTTAAGCCAATAAAGGTGCTTGCAGGCAGGCACAACATCCTTCATCACCTCTGAGGAATTTGTTGTATGACAATGTGCAACAGAGTGATATATATCCTGTGACATACTGAGTCAGTTTAATGGAGTAAAGATAGAGCTCAGAAAATACTTTTAAAACACTATAGTTGCTTTATCCTGCAATGTTAGGAAGCCTTGGAAGAACAAAATTTTTCTCAGTGGATGTGCATATTGACTCACTGATAGAAGCACGGTTACCTCAGCAGGGAGTAAGTCCCGGTCCCCAGATCCAGCTATGTGGATGGCTGTGCTCATCAAGCTCCTTGTTAGGCATGGACCCTTGTTGATACTCTTCTGCTCACTACTCAGGTTTCCCCAACCAGAGAGTTAATTTGCTCATGGAGGATGTGCACGCAGAGCAGAGTATCTACCTGATGGTGTGGCTGACTAATGGATGAGGGCCATGGAAAGAAGTGCAGAGAAAGGCAAGTCAAAAATTGCACTTTAGCAATACTTATAGAGGGAAAAAAATGTTGATATCAAAGCAAGCAATAGCAATTGTGGAGTGGCAAATAATATATCAATGAATTTGAATCACCAGGTGTTTTTGCACAATGTGCATTGTGGCTAATTTCAAAGGCAGGAAACCTTCTTCTACAACAAAGTGACCCAGCAGTGGACCTAAGGATTATGTTACCAGCAGAGCACAGCTATAACCATTGTTCTCAGAGCCTAGAAGAGCAAACAGTACCCAGTCTGATGAATAAGCAAGGAGAAAACCTGTATGAAAAATAAATGTCTTAGCTCTCTGCATGACATTATGTTTAGATTAGCCACATTGGGAAAAAAATAAAAAAAAATAAAAAAAAACTGAAAAGTTTGGAAAAGATTAAGATAATTAAAACATATAGTACAAAGTCTGGAAAGCACACTAAAAAGAGCACACTGCTCAGTGAAGTTTAAGTGAAGACTGAAAAGAAAATTGATCAAGGTTTAAATAGAAAAATAAGTCATATTTTTGAAAGTGAGCGACCTATACTGCTGCTATAGAAAAATATTCATCTGTTGAAAGAAGGATATAGACGAACACAAATAGGAAAAAATGTTACCGATGAATTTATAGTGTTTAACTACTAGAAAATATAGAAATATTGCCATGCTCTCACAAAGATACATATATAGAATACACACACACATATATATATATATATATATATATATGCATATATATATACACACACATAAATTTCTGTGGCCTTCTGAAATATCAATGGAGGCATAATTAGGCAACATGTATAAATGTATAATTGGGATTGAACTGAGGCAAACGTGCCCTTTAGCACTGAAGAGAAGTACTTGAGTCATGAAAGCAGGCCATTCTGCAAAGCAATACCACAATATGAACAGAAATAACACTTTGAAATGCAGGGTTTATTACATGGCTTGTGAAAAACAGACTTAAATAGTAAGTCCTTGGAAAGCTGTGGTTGGGAGGTGAAGTTTTTCATGGCCATAAATGGGTTTGCAGTTACTCTGACCTCCAAGAGATTTGACATTTGAAATGTACAATATCATTGTAAAACTGAGACTTGGGCTCCTACACACTCCTAAGTTCTTCCTAAGAACTCTGCCTAACTCTAAGTCTTCATTTACTTTCACAGTTATAAAATCACAGCTTACTTTGCTCAGACAAAATTTGTCCCATATGAGTTCTTTACTAAAGCTTCAGTAAGAGATGCTTTAGTGCAACCAACCAAAAGAAACACACTTTGGTTGTAAATATTTTTAATGAATTATAATGTGACAAGATTTCTTCTACATTGCATTTACCAGTATTTGAAGTACACAGTGTACATTGCTTGTTTCTAGATGTATTATCTGTCATTCACCTCATTTACTTGGTTTTCAGATGTAATAATATGTTCCTTGTTACAGGTGACTGTATCTCTTAACAAATTTGTATGTACATACAAAGCAGCTAAAACTTCCACATTTTGTCTGGAAGGACATATTTGCGTTCTTCCTCCCACCCTCCCTCCAGCCTACAGAAAAACAACAGGAGCCAGAGCTGAGCACTAAATGAAACAGCCCCATGTATTTTGCAAAACAACAGCTCTGACCACATATTCACATTTTCTAAACCTCTCAGTGTTGGCATCTCTCTGTTTCCACTGAAGTCAATAATAAAACTTCCACTGATTTCAATAGGAGCAAGCTGAGTCCAGAACTCAGTGCTTTCAAAAGCTTTCTTCTTGACTACATTTCTTTTACTTTTATTTAAAATAATAATAATAATAATAATAATACACAGATACCTAACTGTGTCATTTACAGTATTTTCCTTCAGGACAGTCAATACAGAAAAGGTACATAGGCATTTTTACTGTGTTCTTCTGAAAAATATTTTGTAATTTTTACCTCAGTATGACAGCTGTTTTTTGTTGTTGTTGTTGTTTGTTTGTTTGTTTTTGTTTTTGGCTCAGCCTGAAAAAGAAATGGCATGAAAGTAGGTGCATTTTTCCCTGCAACTATAAATTGTATGGAATAAATAAACACTATAAAAATAAGTTTTAAGCTACTGGAAAATAACCTTAATATATATCATCCACAAGAGACTACTCATTAAACTGAGATGTTTTGCTATATTTTATACAAATAAAACAGTGTATTTTTCTATATTTGTAATTAAACATCACACCCACAATGTCCATGTAAATAATCAGAAAAAAAAAAAAAAAAAAAAAGTCAAATAATTCTTGGAAAGACAAAAATAAGGTAATATGTTCTGTTATTACATATAACTATATATGTGAGAGAGAGAGAAAAAAAGGAGCCCCTTTCCCCAAAGCAGTTAAAATTGAGTGACTAGTCATAAGCATGTCTCCAGATTACTAAGGGACAGACATTGTGTACATGTCACTCTCTACTGCAGTGTGATCAGCTAATTGCCACAGTACAATAACTTACATGTCCAGGAAAACATTGCTGGATATGCTAAACCAGCTATGCAGTTCACTTAAAAGCATTTTGGATTCATGTGCGTATTCAAGATGTTAAAAAGCAGGAGAAAATAAATCAAAACCTTTGTTTAGCTTCAAGTTCCAAGACAGACAAGAAGAAAGTTTAACTACTGGGATATGTCCCTAAAAATCTTTCTCCTGGATAAGTAAGGGAATATCTTCAACAAACTAATCTTGACATAATTTTGGGGTGCTTCTCTCTTAGCAATTGAGAGGATAAATTCACATACAAATGCTTGTTGTTGAGCTTCATCCATGCCTGAAATCACACGAAGAATTTCTAGAAGTTCTGAGTCTTCCTTGTAGTGTGTTAAAGATAAACCATAAAACATAAAATCAATTTAAAATTGTAAAGAACATGACTTTTACTGAATTCTTTGACTGACTAAAAGCTTCATTACATTACCGTGTACATGTGGGACCTTCCTAAGACGAGGTGCACTTCAATGTTTTTATTATCATAGCAATATTTGGTTACAGGAAAAGATAATAGCACAGTGCACCTGATGTTGGCCTCAATCTAATTATGCTGATTGGAGAAAGTTGAAAGTGCTTCTGAAAAGCATTAAAACTGCTGTATCAGTGAAAGTGATTTTAGAACTTGGTTCTCTTTGCCAGTGGGGTGACCTGTGGCTGAGATACAATTAATAGAAATATTTTCAGAAGTTACTTACTTTAGAAATTAATTTTCCAGTTGCTGTTCTAAAAATAACCTTTCAATTTTGCAAAGCAAACAAACAATAACAACAACAAAAAACACCCAATGTTACTATCTAAATGCTGCCTGCATTTAGATACCCTTCCAGTTCTTCCAAAGCATGAAACAGCAATAGAGTACAAGGGTCTTTCACCCATTTCTTAAGCTTAAGTGTCTGAAATATGCTGAGTTTAAAAGATTAACAAAATATTTTCCTCTAATATTTGCATCCCATGTTTTAAAAAAGCATTCATTTCATAGTTCATTTTGTATTTCTCTTATGAGACCATTGTCTCATTAATATTTTGAGTAATTCTACCATTATCTCTGGGAAGATAGCTAATCACACTGTGGGATTTCAAAAACATTCATATCACAATTTTTGAGTCCTTTACTCTCTCAGATTATGTTCTGTCTTTGAACTAGTTGGTGTCAAAGCATTTATTTCATACCAGTACACATTTCTGTGTTCCTTTGCCCTCAGTACTGCATGGTTTATACAAGCCTTTCAGCAGCAGTATCCCAGCTATTCATCTTAACTTCTACACAATGTTTTTGCAATTTTCCCTTTCATAATTAAAAAGTAGACCTTATTAGTTAAAGAAAAATGCACCTTGGTGGATGTGGTACTGTTTTGCTGAGTTGGAAACAATTGCTCTGAGATGTGTGTGTGTGCAGCCCCATTCACCTGGAGGGCTCCATAAGCCAAAGGACGTTGAGATGGTATGTTATAATAAAACCTTAAGTTATTTCCAGAAACATCTTGCCATTATGTACTTTCCTCAAAGGTCTTATATGCTTAAATCCCAGGTCACTCTCTTCAACACTTAAAATCTCCAGCTTCTCATCTGAAACTGGTTGCAGTTTAGTCATTTGCTGTTGTTCAGACATCTGCATCACTTCTCTCTCATAACTGAAAGTACTACATAAATGAACTGAATTTAATCTTAAAAAAGTGCATTAAATGAGTTAATATGTACAAAATATCAAAGTATGTAGTAAGTGATGTAGTAATCATGTAGTAGTGAAAATAAGCACTCCATTTTCCTACTGAAATTTATAATATCTCAGGCTTTGAATACACCCAGAGCACTGTAGAGTTTCTACCTATTGCAGAAGCCACATGCCTTGTTGCAGGATTTTGGAGTATATTGAGTTACAAAGTTCCATTTCCTCCCACCTATGTAATTCAGATATCTAGATATCATTTGTGATCTAAGATTCATAGTCTTTGTGGTCTTAAGCATGAGCTCTCTACCTTTTTTAAGCTCAGATAAACTCAATTCAACTTTAGGTTCCAATGATGCTATACTGTCATGCAAGAGTGTCCATTGGCACCACCTTCAGGTTTGCCACACCGAAATTAGCATACATTTTCTAGTACTATTTCACATTTTTTTGTTCTATTTCTGGACACTTTTTCCACTTCTTTTTCTCTTGTTGCTCCCCAAAAATGGAAGTTGAGGTAGGAGGTGGAAACGTTTCATTTAATCATCAGCATGTCAAAGGAAAAGAAGTATTGTATTTTTGCTATGAAAAAATATAGAGTTTATTCTTTGATTACTGACTGAAATCTCATAACTTTTGTGCCGTGAGGCATGAAACTCATCCTGTCAAAAGAATAGCACTTTCAGTATAGAGTTGCTAAATATTTATTTCAGTGGAAATGTTCTGTAAAGCTTCAACTGCTCGGATTGAGTGCTACTCCCAGACCTTTTCCTTTTTATTGATTACATTAACACTTTTAACACTCTGTCTTCATAAATAGTCACCAGAGAGCATTCATTCAACACTCAGTGAAACACTTTTGCATTGAGTAGCATTATATTTGCACATGCATAAATCAGACGAACTGTCTTTATCCAGATGGGGTCACTGAGCATTCAGCCCACATGCTTGATACCAGCCAGTCCCTTGAATGAACTCTCAAGGCAATACATGTTTTTTTCTGGCTTTCCTAAGGCTGTTTGAAAAGCTTTCCAAGGCCTGCTGAATCTCTTGTTCCAGGCACATCACAAAGGTAAAAGCAAGATCAAACCACTTGGGGAAAAGAATGTGCTCAACACATCTGCTGGCCATGAAATATGTCCACTTTAAAAGACAAGATAATGTTGTTAGAGGTAAGTGAAATACTTTTAGCATGATGAAATTTTAAGAAGCCAAGTCATTTCACAGGTATGTGAATAAGCATCACACAGTTTAAGTAAATAGGGAAAGACTACCTTCCTGAATCTTCCTTAGGATATGACTTTCTCATGGTCAGGCTTAGTATGAGCTGTGAAGAAAAACTCTCCATGAATCACTGCAAGGCCTCTCCCATGTCTGTGACCAATGTTCTCACCACTAACATGTAAGCACTCAAAGTAATTTTGATCAAATGCCACCAAAAATGTTTTTGTCCATCAAAACTGGACTTTTGAGACATGTACCTGGTTTGCTTTTTAAATAAAAATATTTGCAAGAGGTTGCTTTCTTAAAATGTGGAAGGAAAAACAAATACTGAGACTTTTTGAAAACTAAGATGGAGAGGTATTATTGCCCTCCACGTAGAGGAGGGCAACTCTAGAATTTAGTGTTGATAATGCCACAGGAGGAAGTGTGTGGTTACATAAAGAAGTAAGAACACTTTTCAGCCAAGGACTTTTATTTAACTCATCCATCAGTAGCTTACTGAACGAGGTCTGGTTTAATGTCTTACATGAAAAATTGCTCAACTTTACCTGTCATAATAATCTGCCTGGTTGTCTTAGATAACCTTAGGGTCCACAGGATGGCACTGTGCCACAGTAGATGCAGTCATCCCGAAGATGCTGAAATGAATATTTGTTAGTACAATATAGCCTTACTATGGCACTACAACTTTGTTTATAATAAGAATCATTCCCAATTGTGGTTACCAAATAAGAGAGTTGCTTCTTGGTGATGTTTTCTCTTCCTTTTTAGGCTAATACATACAGTTGGATGTAAGCCCTTTTGGCACTTCATGTGATGTTAAAGGACATTGAATGCAGTAGTCCACTTTTTATCCATCTTTGGCTAGTATTGTTTAAACAAGAACAACAAGAACTTTAGATTGTGAGAGGAATATACATGCAAAATAAGAAGTGTTATGAGAATGGGTGACAGTTTGAAACTCTGTAGAACAGTAAAGGATGTTACTTCCAACACCCAGGATGGGCTATCATGCTCAAAAGGCTTAGGACTGGGCAAACCCTGACCAACAAAGTACACAACTGAGAAGCAATTTAGAAAATTCTCATTCCTACAGAGGCTAGCTCAACCTATTTGTTTATTTCTTTATAAAAACAATATCCAAGGTCTGTTTTTTGTTCCAAATTAGAGCAAATTAAAATTTTCCGGAGCCTGTCCAGCTAAATCAGGCCTAATGAAAAGAATGAATTCTGAACTGTCCTTGAGAATGTCTTCATGAATTAAATATGTCTATATAATTTCTGCATTATCTGGACACAAATGTGTTTTTGCTTTCATGAAGGCTAAATATTTTTTGAAATACTTAGGATGCTGCTGTTCAATACATATTTTAATGTCTGGCCAATACCAAGAGTACTGTCCTAGAATCCTATCACTTCTCAGATTCAGATGAGACAGATTTTTCATCATTTTACAGGCAATTCAGAAGGGCTCATTTTCAATGTTAAATTTAATTAATTAACTACTCACTTCCTGTGAAAAAATAATGTTAACCTGAGTTGGGACAGTAAAGAGGACTGCCAGAATCATAGCAGCAGAGCACAACTTTCCTTATTTGAATAACAAAAGTGTGTCTAAAGCTGAGAAAATGAAAATGAAAGGGAATATGATTAATCACTAAATGCTAGTAGAAAGTGGGTATGAACTGACACTGAATAAATTTAGACTGGAAATTACAATAAGGTTTCTAACCACCAGAGGAAGAGTGCTTGGGTACAAATTTTAAGCAGGACAATTTGGAGCAAGAAATCACTATCAAAATGGAGTTTGATAAATTTATGTGTGGAAGTGATAACAAAAACAAACAAACAAACAAACAAAAAACATTCTGCACCTTTTATATGCTCACAATATTTCTTGAAAAATATTTGCCAATAAATATTTGTGTTTCTAAGTTCCTGTTGGCTGTCTCTGAGGCCATGGAATAGTTCTCTCTTGACTGACAAATTCTAGTGATTTTTCACTTTATCTGACCATACCTAGACTTAGGGTGGTTTTGGGCTGCTGCACTTCCTCAGATTGGACAACTTTTTTCATATTTGATTTTTGTGCCTTAGTCTGCATAGTTTGCAATCAGAATTACACGGTTCAAAAACTTTGGCAATATGGAATAAAACTTCAGTATTAGAATAAAGCTTTTTGAGCATTTTTATCTGTTCTGCAATTTACCTCTACTGATGATCCAGGCCATCCCTTCCCCCTGTGCCCCCCCCTCCTCCCAATTTCCTACACTGATCTCTCTCTTTGGCTACTGTAGTAGATATTTTTGAGGTCTTTATGTTTATTTTGTTAGTTTTATTTAGTATTGTGTATTCAACATATTTGTAGCCTGTTGGGTGGAAAAAAATGTTTTTTATAAACTTTAAAATGTTATTTTCTATTTTATTACCAATAAAATATTGCCTGTGGTTGTGAAGAGCAGGGACTAAATGCTCTATACAATATATTTCTCTTGAAATGAAGCTGTAATTTACTATAACTTTTCTATAGTACCAACATGTTGTTCTTCCTTTATGGGTGGCCACCTTTCACTGTTAGGACACCACTTCCCTCTAACCACAACCTGACTGGTGCATGTCTCTGCTGGATGCCTCTTAGTTTAAGTTAATTGCCACAGATTACAGTTTCCTAATTGTTTTTTTTTTTTTTTTTTTTTTTATATAAGTCATAATTCTTAATTCTTAATTCATAATTTTTTTATAAGATCATAATTCACAAGTCTTCTGTGTTTCCTCAAGTGCAATCTATGTGGCAAAATAGACCAATTTACACACACGAATGTTCTTCATTCCTGCCTCTAAATCCAAACATGTATTTCCCTTGACCAATGTCATGTTGTTTCTGTTCCCCTATTATCCCCTCTTGTTATTATTTTCTAATGACAGGGAGGAGTCCTAGCCATGAACCAGGGCACTACAGTGCTCAGAACTAATCCAACTGCAAACATAAAGGCAGCCTGAAAAGAAGAAATTGCTTAACTTCCTAACTCGCGTTTTATCACTAACTTCTGTTCATGTGTTAATATCAGCCTAAATCTGAGAAGAAAGATGGTGGTCATTTGTTACCTTTCAGCCACTAATCCTGGGGAACATTCCTCGTTCACAAGTCCCAAGGTTCATAAAATTCATCTCCAATAGGCAGCTCTGGATTCCACTTTGCCATCTAGTGTTTTCCAAAAATCCCAAAGAAAGAAATTTACAGTCAGAGAAATGCAGGCATGCAGGTGATATATAGTTGGAGAGTTCTCAGGTCATTCTCATACATCTCATAGCTTTGATAAAGAGCTTCCTTGTACAGAGAAGAAAAAGCAATCTCTCTCCAAACTTAGAACTATTTATGAAGGAGTGAGTTAAATAAGAAATTTATAGGCAAAAGGCAAACTACTGCAAAACAATAAATGCCTGAATATCTTTTTTTTTTTTTTTTTAACTGTAACTTCTTTATCCTCCTTTCATTATCCAAGTCTAAGAGCTCTTCTCCTCTTCCTTCCTTTTTCTTATTGTGTTGACCAAAATTCCATAAGCAATTATAGTAAACAAGACCCCAGACCATGAAATATAGCTCCATATATCCCTCTTGTGGCTGATGTTTGCAGCCCCGTCCTTCAATCTTAAGAGGTTTGTTCCTCTAATTTGTGTGTGGTTCTTCAGTCTTTAGTTGCCACCTTGTTTGTGCTCAGCTCTTCTTTCCATTGAGCTTGTTCTTCCAAATTTTAATACTCTTAGTATCTGATTATGTCTTTGTCATGATGAAATCCAGGAAAAACGGGTTTGTGTTTACTCTTTAATGTCTTTCCTGAAAACAATTTGCATCTGCAGTGCCTTGCCTTTGTCACAGTATGAATCACACCCTTGTTTTACATTGCCTCATAACTACTCGTTCCCTGCATCCCATCCACAGTAATCAGGGATGAGTTGAATCTATCTTTCTTTGTGTTGCTGATTAACTGGGAGGGGTAAGAAAAAAAAAAAAAAAAAAAAAAAAAGAGAGAGAGAGAGAGATAAAGAATGCAGTACACAATCTTTTCATTTGAGTAAAATGGAAGCTGTATAAACAAAATGACATTACTGAGGCTCTTCCCAGAAATGGCTGTTTCCTTAGTGTACACACTTCTGTCAGATGATAGTTGCAACCAAAGGAAGAAAATGTACTTCCCCAAGAGCTAGTCATTCTAAAGCTGAAATGAGGGTAGGCTGGACCTGAAAGCTTCATGTGCCTTGTGGCCTTGTGCACAGACCCTACAGACCTTGCATGAAAGATGTCAAAGCATAAACTCACATCAGAGATGCCTATGCAATCACAACATGTGTCTATTTTCAGCTACTGGCACTGCAGCCATCTTTCAAATGGTCACAGATTTTCTGTTGAACCCCATTTTCATTTCAAAAAGCTGGGCTCTTTCATAGCAATTTGTTCATAGTTCTGGGACTCCTGGTTAGCAAGAAAAGCAGTGAACTTTTTTCTTCACAATGTCTCAGGAAATTTGCCCAGTTTTCTGTTTTTTCACAGAGCAGCCCCAGACAAGGGCCTGTACTCCCACTGCCCTCTACACTGGTGCTCTCAGGTGTATCAGCTGTAAGACTAGAAATGTGTAAGTAAGAGAAATGGAGCCTATGTGACAAGTACATGAATTGTTTTTGTTCTATTTCCATTCAATTTATCCTTAAAAACACTGGTAACTATAAGTCATAGAAATCTGAAGTCTGTCATAGATCTGGGGTATGATTCACCTAGCTTTTCTTTGAAAAGTGCCCAGTTATTATGTGGGTTAGAAATTTAGTTCAGATTATGTCACCAGTTATAGACATAGTTTTAGATAAGTTACGTTCAAATCTTGTAATGGGGATATGTAAAGTCAAGAAATTATTTTCAGTGTAAGTAAACTCTTAATTGCCTATTACAACAACAAAAATACTATTAGCAAAAAAGTCTCAATAATATTAACATTATTCTCACTAATATTAAGATAGTTAAAATTATATGCACACCTCTATTTTCCCACAGCTTTTTTCAGGTGTTTTGTTCATGCTTCCACTGCTCCCGATAGTGATGGCTTCAGCCTGGGGAAGGGCACAACAAAGTGTCAATATCCAAGTCCTGTCTTGCTCTAGGGGAGTTATTTTAAAAAATATTTTCTAACAGTATATAACACCTTGGTCTTCAGTAGTCTTCAAGTCCATATTATATCCAAATTTATGGTGTATGTGGGGTCTTTTTGTGTTAGATACTTGCTCTGTGTTCCCTTTGTTACCCCTAAAATTGACTTTATCCAGCTCCAGGTCTGCGTTTGTTCAACTCACCACTGACGAGTTGTTTATACCTGTGGGATCTCCAGGGCTGGCCTGTGCCTTGCCTCTTATCATCCCATGACTGTTCCTCTACTCTGCATCCTGCACCCCGATAGCTCAAGGGCTCTGCTATCATAAAAGGTCTCTATTCCTCCACACCACACCAATGTGTTAGTCATAAATATTTCATTCTACACAGAATAATGGCTTCCTATAGCCCTCTACATAAAAACTATGGTTGTACTACATAAAGATAAGCAAAAGCAAAACAAATTAGTTATAGCCTTCCGGTCCTTAGAAAAAATACTATTGTGGCTAAACCACAGGAAAACAAAGCTCCTGGCAGACCAAGAAAGGTTCAAAAAAACTAGCCTGAGAAGCCCCAGTCCTCTGGTCTCACAAACAGTAATGCCTGTGGCATACTTTTAACAATGACTTTACTGTAGTTACTGGGCTACAGAGCTACAGGTAAGTGGTAAACAAATGCATTAATGCCTTAATGCATTAGTAGGTGCTAATTAGTATGCAATTAGTAACACATCACATAAGTGTCTAAATCATACTTGTGTTACCAAAGGCTACGCAGAACATCACAGTTATCCCACAACAAAGAATCAAGACTCCAAAACCGAGTTATGCATCCCAGCAGCACCTGACAGAGGAATTAGTATAATGGTCTCTGCCACAGCAGCCACTCAGTCCAAAGACAACTCCAGTTTTCAAGGATGCCAATTTTGCACTGCACTTGAGCACTGCATTAGTTCATTTATAAAATGCATACAAAATTTTGTAGTTGGTGAATGTGTGGATGTCAGCTATTTCTGTGCTTTTTAGTATATGTAGGAAAAATATATATATATATTAAAACATCTATTTCTTTTGGAAAAGTGGGCAGCTTATTCCACTGAAAGACCCACCACTACATTTTGACTCTAAGTGTAGAACAAGTGCTAAGACACAGTTACCACCAGAATTTACTGAATGAGACACAGGTATACTCAGGGAGGCTCTGGGGATTTAAGGTTCCCTAGCAAAATGAGATGCTTTCAGTAAAACTCGTACTAGCTTTTTTTTTTTTTTTTAAATCAAAACATAGTACAAGATATACTTGCACTAAAGGCAAAAGAAATCTCCCACTTATTCCAAGTATGAAAGATTAAACCCATAGTAATGGAAGAGTCCCCATTGCCCTGGGCAAGATTAAACAAATGACCAGAAACTAAATTTGCACAGAATTTAAGCTCTAAAGCTGAAAACCTGAAAACCCAGCTAATCTCTAATTATCTTGAAGAAACTTAATTTTGGTCATGTTGGACATTGTTAAAATGCAACAAACACTTAACCTCAATTAAAATGCAAATGCAGGGTATCTTGTTTGATCTCATCTGTCACTCAGGACAATGTGTGTGAGACAAGACAAAACCCACCCAATGAACAGGACTTTCCCAGCACTAGTATAAACTCTACTACCAGATATGTCTGAAAAAGGTCAACATAATGACCTACTAAAATACTTATTTTTGAACTTTCCAAAATTTCACAGTCAGCATTTTTTTTAAACTTCACAATTTTTGGCTTTTCATTATGAACAACATTTATATTAAAAGCTGAGCAAAATTTAAGCTGAATAAAAGGGTTATATATCACAAACAACATACCTTTTTCTTTCATTGAAGGTATTTCATTCTGACTTAACTTTTGGGTTTGCATTTCTTAATTCATCAAAAAGCTGGAAAACACATGATTTATTTTGCCACTATGAAAGTTATCTCAAGGTTTTCATCCATCCACAAAGTTGGAAAAATTATATGCTCTTCAAATTTGTATAAAGTAAAAAACAGTACATTGTACTCTTTTCCTTTATTCCACAGTATTTCATCCTGAAGTGTTTTATTATAAAGAGTCCGATGTGAAAATAAAGTTAGTTACATAAAATCATACAGGCTCATATGATTCAATGTTTACTCATCAACATATATATTAAGAAAAGCATTATTTATATTCTATTAATGCATCACCTATTGATACAGAGAGCAGTAACACTAACTGCACAACCCAGTATGAAATTGTATTTCAAGATCATGTCTGTGTATCAATGCCAAATATTACATCAAAAAAATTCACATTAGTAGAGGGATCATAAATTCAAACAATAATCAAATCAACCATCAAGACTGTGGGTTATATGCAGTCCCCTTGGGGTATATTTATACTCGATAGAAGCCCTGGTGAGTAAAGCAGTTCATTAAAGACAGACTCCATCCTAAGTCAGGGGCTTCAACTCAGGAGAGATGATGCCAGATGGATGTAGTTCGTTACATTCTGTCAGCTCTTGGGCAAATGAGCAGAGGCTGTAAACCAAGCCAAGTACAGCTGGCTAATAAGCAGTGTAATTGCATTGTATCTTTGCATTCACTTTCCAAACCTAGCAACCACATTGTTGACTTTGTCTTTTAGTAGTTTAAAATTCATTTTGTTTTCCATCAAAATATTTTGCTATGTTCAGAGTGACTTTAGTTGAAGGCAAGGCACAGACTTATGGTAGCCTGCCTCTCTCAGGCTCTGGTTCAGAGTCAAGAAGCTTCACTCTAGAAAGCTTCAAGAGCTTGATATGAAGTTCTGACCACGTGTCTTAAGTGGTAGAGAGGAAAATCTCGTTATTAAATGTTAGATGGTTTGTGGGCCACAGCAAAGCCATAAGGAAGGAAGCTAGAGTTTCAGGTTCAAGTTATCAGCTTATGGTATTCACCACAGTCCTACTCCTCAGCAATGTGCAGAGAGGCTCTAGCTTCTTCTAAGACATGTCTGAGGAGATGGCAACATCCCTCTACTCAGCTTTGAAGGACTGGCCCAAAGGAAGGTGAGCTGTGCTGAGCTCTGATGGTCTTGATGTGAATACTGCCCAAATCTGAGGAACCTGTGAGTTTCAGAACAGACGTGACTGTGTGCTGTTTGTTACTTCTAAGCAGTTTACCTGCCCAGCAGTCTGCCTGGTTTCTATTAAATCCAGACATCTTCCCATGAAGTGCTTTGGGAAACCAACAGTTCACTTGGGATTTCACTCTAGGTATGTGACACACAAAAATTATACATGGCAACACCCAGCAATGCAGCAATGCAGCAGCAATGCAGTTCCTTTTTTGGAACTCTCTGTTGTTTGAACTTATCACAAAAAACCAGCCCTCCCTAGGAAAAGAAAGCATGAGGGTGTTTGCTGCTAGAAACTAAGGTTGGCACTGAGCTCTTTGGGAAATAAAAGAACATGCTAGAAGAGTAGCAGAATATGTATGCAAACGCAAATTTTTCCACATTTTTTTCAATGAACAACACAAATTTGTAATTTCAGTTACATATCAAACTATATAACTAAGAGGAAGAACTAAGAGAAATCCTTCCCTTTTTAAGCTTTTCTGTGAATCTATAGTAGTTTTTTTTTTTTTCTTTATATTTTTCATTGTATCAGCTAGCATTTGCTGAACATGCTGAGGTAAAAGCTTTCTTCCAGACTTAGCCAGTAACTCTACTAAAATCAAGAGCTAGTTGAGGATGGTAAATTCATGCTGCTTTTGAAATGGTTAATAATGACAAGAGAAAGCATGCTGTATGTAAAAATTCTGATTTGGTTGATGACTGTGCAGTATGGCAAGTAGAATTATTGCCATTTAAATTTTATATCCCATTGGAACAACTGTTTAAAGCAGAAGCTGCTTCAGACATAGGGATTATCATTTAGTTAAAAATAATTATGACGAAAGCTGAGAGTAAAACTATTTCCTGGGATACAGTGTATATTGTTATAGCTTCTACACAAATACCACTTGGATAGTCTCAAGATTTAAATCTGCTCAAGCAGTTCCTGCCAAAATTAATTAAATTAATTTATACAGCAACAATAACAATAAAATTAAAGACAATGTAAAGCAAACAAACAAAAAACAAACATACAACAACCACAAAACTGTTCACAGATAAATGCCCCATTATATCACAAAATGAATATATCAGCACCAGGGGCTTACATGAATTCACATTGCAGCTCTGTCCTGATTTATACAAGTGCTGTGATTTTTGATATTTTATTCTTACTTTTTTACACTTTTTTTTTTTTTTTTTTTTTTTTTTTTTTCCCTGAAAGGAAAAAGAGAAACTCACACCTAACTTCATCTAAGCTATTTCAGAGTAGCACTAGAGCTCTGACTTAGGCTGACAAATGACCTCCCCGTAGGGATCTCTCTCTTTGCACAAAACTGGCCATTGAAAAATATTGTAATCATCCATGGTGGTGATTTTATTGGAATAAGCTTATTCATTCCTGTTGGCTGTCAAGCAAGTTTCTGCATGAGCCATTTATCAAAAAATCAATGGGAGGCTTTTGAATATCATTTTTTTTTTGAAAATGTATAGAAGTACCAAAGTTTCATAATGTATTGATGTCCATCCCTGTGTGTGGGGGTGAGTGAAATGAAACTGTCTGGAGGATAAAAATGATATGGAGCTCCGAAGTTCTCGTGGATGAAGTCTTAGTGTGGCTTGGAAATGCCCCCTTCCCCCCGCCCCCTCCCCCCCCCCCCCCCCCCCCCCCCCTTAAATCCCCATCAGGTAGGGACACTCTACTCTGATTTTCCAAAGCTATGGAACAGATAATCAACTTCCATAAATGTGAAATGAAAGATAATTGTAATGTTAAAGATGAACAGTACTCCAAGAGAGCTTATGCAATGTGATCGCATCCTGAATGAAGTCCACCCCCATCATACCCCCTTTATTTTTCTTCTTCTGGATTCTCTGACCATCTGAGCACATTCTGAGTATCTGCTACAGACCACTCTCAAGAAATGGGATATTGGATAGACTAACCTTCATTCTAATATATTGCAATTATTCATAAGTTTCTTATATGATAAAGAAGAATTTAGATAATTTAAATATATGTTAACAAACTCCAGTTGTGCAAACAGAAAGAAGAAAAAATACACAAATCAAACCAAAAACAACTACAAAACAAAACTAGTTAAGATTCCTAGGACATGTATGTAGATAAATTTGCTCTGTGAGATTCTCAGATACATAGCAAATTGGAAGTTTCCATTATTTTCTTGAAGCCAATATTACTCATCATTAGAACAGAACTGTCATTTCAAAGCTCAGTGCTGATTCCTCAGCTTAGTTCTGCAATCATGACCCCAAACAATTTTGTTTGGGGTCAGTGACTCAGTGACTCAGTGACTGAACCCAGTTCACTTAAGGACTTCAGCCAATGGACATTTTTGACAATGCTCATTGTTGAACATGTCTATCAGAATTTCCACAGCATAGGAGAGTGAGTATAGAAGACCTAGTATGATGACCTCATCACCTGTTTTCTGTTCCTCACCTGTTTTCTTCCTGACCTATTTCTGATCTTGACTTCAGGATCAGAAACAGAAAAATACAGTAGATCTGGCTGGATCATCCACTAAAGAATCCAGGCGTTCTTCCAGTACATATATGAGGACACATCTGAGTTCAGAGTCAAGTAACTTTTTGTTCAAGCTCATAAAACATTTGCTTTTATATTTAGGTTTGTTAGACATATTTGTCAGAATGCAGTCTGTGTAAACAGAATATCTACACTTGCATGGACAGTTGTACCACATTTGTAACATGCATAAAACAGGAAGATAAATTTAGGCAAACATGCATGGAAAATTAGATGTGCAGAGAAAGAAAGGAGATCTCATGACATTCCATCTTAAGGCTAAGAGGTGCATTGTGAAAGACTGCCTCATTTCTATGCACCTGGCAGTGTGTGCAGCCCATGGGACGAAGCTTCACAGGAGACCTCACCTTAAGCAATGTGCATTTTACCTCAGTTTGAGGCTTCTCATTTCAGAGAGAGCACTGGAGAGCTCTGTATCTCAGTATTCTCACCTTGCATACTGAATTCTTTTCCATCTGTAGATGATAAATGATCACAGACATTTCATTTGGTATGCCAACTGAGAATTGTGAAGCATGGTATATCAATAAGAGAAAGAACATTTCTGGAATTAAATAGGTTTAGATCTGCTTAAACCACTGAAGAACTTAAAAAGTACTCAGATGTCAGTAACATTTTTTTAAGTTCTGACTGTGATGTATGAAAGTGGGTGAAATGGGTAGATGGATGGAGGTAAAGACAATCGGATCACTAACTAAAACCATGAGATGAAAGAAGGTTAAAATACCATAAAGTAGTACTGTTCAGAAGTAAAGGTGCCAAAGCCAAGGAGGATTAATGTGTTATAACTGTAATACAGAATGTCAGAAAAAGTCATTTGTTTCAGTGTGACACTGATAAAAAGACAAGAAAACACACATGAAAATTAAAAAGAAAAGAAAGTTAATGAGGGCTTCAGGAAGCATATTTCTTGCAGAGAATCTTAATACTCCAGCCTACTTTCAAGAGCAAATTGTAAGACAAAAGCTGTGTGATAATTCAAGAAAGAAATATGTAAAATGTCATGCTGTTATCCTGATTACTGGCTAGATTTATGATATAAACTTCACAAATTACAGTATATAAAGTGGAGAGGTGGAATAAATATTCTTTCTAAAACTTAATCACTTTCTAACATAAAAAGCTACAAGGTGATTTTTCTGAGAGCAAAAATGTAACCTGCAAGAGGCTTTTTTTTTTTTTTTTTTTTTTTTTTTTTTGTGGAAACTTAAGCTTAATAAGAGGAAATTGGAGTATTCAAATCCATCTGAGGCCACAAAAATATAGTATTAGCAGAGTAAATAGTGTAAATTACTCTCATGTTCAAGCTGCCAAAAGCAATTTAGTCTGTGTATATAGAAACAAAATCACAAGATTAAATCAATATGTTTTTCTCATGTTTGTGGAGAAAAGATAATAGATTAGAATAGCAGGTCACATCTGTACTAATGTGCCATTCAGTAACTGACATCATCTCTCTGTCTTTGGCATGAGCACTAGTTCATAATACTCACTTACATACCTTTTAATTACCTTGCCTTGTAGCCAGAAAATGGAAGGCTAACTCATTAACCTTCTTTGTTTTTCAAGAAGGTGTTTGATTGTTTGTTTGTTTGTTTGTTTGTTTCCTTAATGTTTATGCCTGCTTGGACCTACATTCATTTCTGTAGACTGCGGAGGTATCTGTTAGTAAAGCTGGTCAAGTTTTCTTTCATTGCTTAATGTATTCAGCAATCTGTACTTCATGATTCAAACCCATATTCTAGTCTTATCAGTAAATGGAAACTTCATAGATTATTTTTCCTATTTTTAGGAGTGCAGCAGTATTTGTAAACAATGAAACTATTCTATAGATTTTTTTGTTGCTGGCAGACGATTAAGAAAGGATCTTATAAACAATGATATAAAAACCAATTTAAAAGCAAGACATTCCACTTGTACAAAGCATTCCTCTAACATATGAGTAATGACTCCTATTTAATGCATTGTTAATGTCTTCCTAAAACAGAAGTGTCAATGTGCTGGGAAGAAAAGAGAAATACATTTTCTGGACCACTGTAGAATTTTTTAAAGTCAGAACTATAGAATTGGATAAGATAAAGAAACCCAAATTGTAGAGGAATCATCACAAAGCAGTAATTCCATTGTCATTAGTGTTTTGTTTATTCTCCTACAAGAAAGCTAAGAAAAAGAAGAGAGCCCATCAATACAAATTCCTCCAGATAATTAAGACTCCTTTGTACCTTTCTGCAGATTGAAGATGCATTAAGGTTACATCATGGGTGTGAAAGAAATGCAGTGAATTAGAGTTTGTTTCATCCTTCCCAACCCCTAAGAAAGAAACATGCATAGTCATTTAAACAGGACCAGGTAGGGGTGTGACTGCATCTAAATTTGGTAAACTGTGATAAGCAAAGGGGGAAAATTTTGCACTTCAAACACAGCTTTAAGTGAGGTTAAAACCCTCTTTGTCTAATCTGTTATTTAAATCCTGCTAATCATCTGGGCTATGTCCCCAGATAGGGTCACCTCATAATCAGACCAGTGATTTTTAAGTACTTGCAGGTTATATGCGTGGGCTCCACAGAAAGCACACAAGTTCACACCTTCCACAACTTAAAATGGGGCTATGCAGTCAATATGTAAATCACATGTCCATAAAATTGCATTATTGTACTTTAAGGTAGCTGCAAAGGAAAACAGCCTGAAGACAGGAATGCAGTAATTAAGGTATTTAGTAGAAATGTCAAGAGAAAGATCCAGTGCAGGAGGGCAGAAGGAAATGACCTCTTTCAACTGAGCAGGGCCATGGTAGAAACACTGCATTAGTCTTTCCTCCTGCCTCTCTAACACCCATCCAAACCTGTTGTACTGTCCCCTTTTTTGTTTGTACAGATGATGAAGTCTGGCACTGGGGAACCAACTAATTGGAGAAATAACCCCTGTCATTATTTATCCCAAAGTAAATTTTGCAGACTGATCAGTTCTCTGCTCTAGTTCACCATGTGACCACATAAGCAGTTGGAGAGAAGCAGAAATTAAAAACCAGGAATAAGAAAGAAGTTTACGTTGATTCAGGTATTACTGCTGCAGAACAGAGTTTAAGAAATGAGGAAGATGAATTCTTAGGAGAAAATAAAAATCTTTGTAATTTCATCCATATGTAACAAATCAAGCAGGGAAGGTAGGAAACTGGCATGGTTAAATAAGGATCTGCTGGCCAAACTTAGGCAAAAATAAATAAATAAATAAATAGATAAATAAATAAATAAATAAATAAATAAATAAGAAAATGCACAGATGGTGGAAACAGAGCCATGTGCCCTGGGAAGAATACAGAATGCTGTCTGGATGTGCAGGGATGGGATCAGGAAAGCCAAGGCACTGACAGAACTAAATTTGGTGAGGGATGCAAAGAATAACAAGAAGAGTTCTGCAGGTACTTTGGCCACAAAAGAAAGATACGTGAAAGTGTAGTGCCTCTGACAAATGAAGATGGAGAACAGGTAATGACAGATAGGAGAAGGCAGCTGTATTTAACAACTTCTTTGCCTTGATCTTCACTGGCAGTCAGGTTTCCCACATCTCTCATGTCCTTGAACCTCTAGGTGGGGGCTGGGGGAGCAGAGTCCCTCCCACTGCAAGTGAAGAGCAAGTTTGGGACGCAGCTTAAAAACTACAAGTCTGTGGGCCCAGATTACATGATTCCCAAGGTCATGAGGGAATCAGATGATGTAGAGGCCAAGCCTCCCTCCATCAGCAGCACTGAGGAGAAGGACTTGGGGGTTCTGCTTGATGAAAAGCTTGACATGAGCCAGCAGTGTGTGCTTGCAGCCCAGAAGGCCAACTGCATCCTGAGCTGCATCAACAGAGGAGTGGCCAGCAGGGCGAGGGAGGGGATTGTGGCCCTCTACTCTGCTCTTGTGAGGGCTCGCTTGGAATGCTGCATCCAGGTTTGGGGCCCCCAACACAAGAAGGATGTGGATCTGTTAGAGCAAGTCCAGAGGAGGGCCACACAGATGATCAGAGGGTTGGAGCACCTCTCCCATGAAGAAAGGCTGAGAGAGCTGGGGGTGTTCAGCTTGGAGAAGAGAAGGCTCTGCAGAGATCTCATTGAGGCCTCTCCGTACTTAAAGGGGTCTTACAGAAAGATGAAGGATTCTTTACTCAGGTAGAAAATGATGGGAGAAGGAGGAATGGTATTAAACTAAAAGAGAATAGATTTAGATTAGACATTAGGATGAAATTCTTCACTGTAAGGGTAGTGAGACACTGGCACAGGTTGCCCAGAGAAGCTGTGGATGCCCCATCCCTGGACGTCTTCAAGGACAGGCTGGATGGAGGCTTGCCAACCTGACCTAGTGCGTGGCATCCCTGCTCATGGCAAGGGGGTTGGAACTGGATGATCTTTGAGGTCACTTCCAACTCAGACTATCATGTGATTCTGTGATTCTATGTTAGAGAAAGTGCCAGAGACAGAGGACCAGATCCTGCAACCACCTTTCATAAAAAGCAGCAGAAAGGTCTGGTTTAGGAACTGAGGACATACAACAGCCCTGTGGCAGTTTGCAGGAACATATCAACCACCATCAATAAATGAAGTGGTGGGGCCAGAGAGATGTAAGGGTAAGCTGAATAATGCTTGTTGTTGTCCTGTCTGCTACATTTTCCTGTTTTTTTGAAAACAATATAAGAAAATATGGAAAGGCTGAGAATGGCATTTCCTACAGCTGAAAGTCACAAGAGTTTGAAGGGAAATCCACTAGTGTCCACAGAGACCTGAGTATGAAGGGGTAAAAAAAGTGGCCAGGATAAGATTCAAAGAGAAATTCCTCAATATCACTAGACCCTACTGCTGCCCTTGTAACTCTATTACCATCATCACAGACTTAAAGTGGTGTAACCCCAAAAACTGCCAGCAGTTTGTAGAGATGAGTCAATCTCAAAGGCTGAGTTCCTCAAAAGAATGTGCCTAATACTCTGCAGTTTGTGCTTGCTATGCTGTTTCCAAAGTAGGTATGATGTGGCCATTTCCCACCATCAGAGCATCATAGACAATCATAGGCATAGATTAAGCTATGGTGCTGTTGCCAGCAGGATGGAACCTGTGGCAATACCCTATCACAATACTAGCCCACTCTCGAAGGTGGGGTGCTAGTAATGATCACCATGCAATGATCAGTAATAATGACAACATGCCCTGTCCTCACTTAAATGCATAGCAAATTGCCATGCCTGCTTTCTGCACCCCTGTCTTAGCTATTTCCTTCTACTAGCTTCTCACAAGAAGACTGTAATATTGTCCCCACAGTGCTCAACAGTCACCTCTTTAATAGCTGTGCAATGCTTTCAGAAAAAAATAAAATAAAATAAAATGAATGACTGTATGAGAGCTGATCAGGACGTTTTGTTCACAGCACACACAGACTGGCTAACAGCCTTCTTGTGGTGGTGACAATGGTGAATTTATGTGAAGTGCCAGTAGTAGTAAAAATTGATAGTGACAGAAGAAAAACTAAATGTCCTGTAGTCTTTTGAGGGCAAAAAATAAGGTTCAGATATGTAACATAACAGAAACACCATGAAAATCCAAAGGAGTGTTATGTAGCCAGTGATAGCTCACTGAGGAGCTGACAAAGATGTAACTCATGAAATTGCTTTGAGAACCAGACAAGGAATTATATTCCACAACCAGCTGGGAAACCAAAAAACTGCCAGAAGGACAGCGTGCCAACATACTCCAAGATAAATGAAGGAAGGGGTGTTAGAAACAGGGGCCCAATCCAAACTAGTTTTGTCATTTCATCAGCAGCTGAGTTTTAAGAACCTTACAGCAAGTTTGGCTTAACTGTAGCCATGTAGTACATTAACATTAGAGAGACTGATGATATAACTTGCTTCATTCCTATGACTGATAAACTTTCATTTAATTGACCATCTGTGAATTGTTAAGAAGACCTTTCTGTAGTCATGGAGTGAATTTCCACTCCCTGCAATAACTGCTGTAGCTTTATCCTTAACCCCATAAGAAATACACATTCTGTAACATGTCTTTGAACCAAAGAGTTAGATTTTAATGATTTTGTTTGTTTGTTTGTTTTCTCCTACAGGGGTAGACAGAAAGAAGGAACCGAATAACAATTTTCTGCTAGCATTTATTTATAAAGGATGTACAAAGTAGGGTTTCCTTGGATTACCTCTAAAACTAAAGACTTTACCCCAACCCCCTGATAATGGGCTTCTATTTTGTGGGTTATCTAGTTGTGTGGTGTGATTTTTTTCTTCTGAGATGTCTTTCTGGGATTCTTAATGCTCTTCTCACAGGTGCACACACACAGGTCTTTGCCCATGCTCTGGTTCTGCTTTCATTTTATCATTCACAAAGGAACGATCTCTTTGTATATTTGATCTTCTTTTCAAATGTTGTCTCATTTCCATTTTGAGTGGGGATGTGATTTCTTCAGCAATCTGATTATGGTATGGATTTCTGTCCTCTTCTCAAACAAATTTCTTAACTGAAGATAGGAGGTGAAATGCACAAGTTTTAGCTGCTTGAATGTCTTCCTCTCACATTAAACTCAATAACTTTCTTTCAGTGACTAAATACTGGTCTGGTCAAACGTCTTTGTACCTTTGCATAGAAATTCAACAATGATGACGGTTTTGACATCAAATAATGCTGAAAGTACTTTAGAAACATAATCATAGTTCAAAATTATATCAAAATTATATTCAAAATTATATTGGCAAATTAGTTTTCCAAAGTCCAGGAAGAAATTCAGTGAGAAGTTGGCAGAAGACACTGGATTCACAAATACCAAATGTGGGTTAAGTAACCGCAATATGCCATGTGGCGAGAAAGGCCATAGGGAATATAGCCAGATTACAAATGTATAATGATATTTTATATTAATATCACACTGTTTTAAGGAAGATACAAAAAGCAATGTCTCTGCTTTACAATGATTAGTAAGCTCACAGCTAAAACACTGTCTTCTCTAACATGCATTATAGGAGATACAGGTCAGGAACAACTCCACTGTGGCATGAAAACACCTGTTTTGAGAAGCTTTAGTGGGATTATTGACCCTCAGTGCAAGGGAATAAACTGTATGTCCTCTTGAACTCCTTTTCAGCCCTTCTCAGACTTGAAATTGCACACGGTGTCTTGAAAGAAACTACAGGTAGAGTAAAATGTAACTGACCTCTTACTAACCAGTATTTTACCAGTGGATCCATTGCTTCAGGATGCGTGCTGACAGCTGGTAAGTCTTACGATATTGAATTTTAACCCATATGTGGATTCAGAGGTAGTAACCTCAGAGGTTTCCTCCTTCTCTCTCATGTTCACCAGCTGTAATTCATTATCAGTGGAAATGGCTCAAAATAAATGACAAGGATCTAGGAATTGCCTCCTCTTACAGGCAGATAGCTCTAACATCTTAACACTTTTGGTAAGATGCCAGGCCCATCTATTTTCCTGGTCAGTGGGGTGAATATGTGCAAGACTGGAGTGAATTGGCTTTTCTTGCCTTCAGTGGGCACTGTGCAAGTTTTCTCTCTGCTATGAAGAGACCTTTTATAACTATGATGGCTGAAGCATACATTTATTTGGTGTTGGGAGAATTTCATTCAGTAGGTATGTGTAGCTGCACAGAGTTCCTGAGGAGCACAGTTTATCTTAAAAAATCTGAAAAAATACACATTAAAAGTAGGCTGGTGTTTTGCACTAATTGAGTTTTGCTACATATTCTTTAAGGAGACCCCTGATATTCAAGTAGATTTGGTGACCCTTGGAGTACAGTATGGAAATAAATTCATTATTATTTAAGAGCTATACATGCTCAGTCTTTGATAATGAAGGTCATACATGTTTTTCAAAAAAAAAAAAAAAAAAAAAAAAAGAGAAAGCTCAAGCTGGGAGGAAAAAGTGACCTTACCTTAAAAATAAAATAAAAAGTTAATCCAGAAATGTGATCATTACCGAGTTATTTCCTTATCTCTTTAGCTGAAATATGAGACTGGCTATTTAAGTGTCGACATGAATGAGTGTTATTCTAAGTCATTATTCTCATTTTGATGCGAACAACTCAGTCATTCAATCATAATGATAAATGTCCATTAACTACTGCAGAATCACACCACATGTTATTTGTAAATGTATATGACCTCTATATGAATTTCAAATGAATTTATTCTGATCAGCTCTAATCAACTATCAAATTAATACCTATTGTTTGGAATAGCATTACTAAGCTCCTGCACACTAGCTTCACTTAACAATGTCACATTTCACTACTTTCTAAGGCATAATGAAAATTAAAGTGCTAGGAAATGATCTATAGTTATAACAGTACTTGAAGCTGTCACTTTCCTAGCCAAAGAAACTATCAAAAATACACAAATCTTTTCTTTATTTTCTGGGAATCTTTCCCCACTGCTAATGTGAATTTCCATTTGATGCTGTTTCCTGTTGCGTACTTGCCACACTGGGACCCAGCCCGTGAAGCTGGGGAACAAAGGCCCTGGAAAACAAACACTACACAACGTCTGTTAGCTGCCTTATGTTCCCTGCAGCCTGCTGGGTGGCCCTAGGGAGGAGCTTTGCTTTGACCTTACTTTGCATTGCTGGGGCTGCAGCAGCAGAAGCTGGTGAAGGATGCCTCAGCCTGGCCCTAGCCAGCACGAGGCAGCAGCTAGTGGGGCAAGGAGAGTCTAGAGAATGCACAAAGGGCTGCCTTACAGGAGATGCTCTGAGGGGCGACGAGATGATTCTTTCTCAGGTAATTTGCTTGCTGGAGCTATAAGTTGATTTAAATTTGCTAGTTTATTTGTTTCACCTGAGAATGAGATAATACAGTGAGACACAAGAAATAATGTGTCAAAAGATGTCCCTACTTAGGTTTTTTTTTTTTTTAACTTATTTTATTTATCTTATTTTATTATTTTTAATTTAAAAACTGCTTAAACAGCCTGCTGATTTTTTCCAGGAAAATAAATAGGAGTACTGCTTCACTGGGCCTATGAGATTGGTGACACTCCTATTTTCTGTTTTTGAGGCACAATTCTTTTTTTTTTTTTTTTAAATTATTATTATTATTTTATTGCTGGCTTTCCCTCAGTATGGCTCAATACCTTAACCATAATCAAGCATGTCATACCATCAAGCAGACTTTCCTGAGGCTGCTTCTTCATTTACCCGCTGGCTGAGCAGGTCACTGAATGAATGCAGGACTTTGCCACATTGTGGATCACAGGATAGGAAGTTTTATGCCTTTAGCACACCATGGCCAGCCAACTCCAGCTTTCCCTGTAGAGCAGAAACTCAGGAACACCATCAAGACATGTCATTCTTGCCACGTTTACTTTCAAAAGGTCAGTTCACACTCAGATTTTAGCATGGGCAACAGAATGGGAGTTTGCAGGCTTTTTCCTTATTCTACTTTTGTTTGATGTGAAATTACAGGCACATGAAATTTCAAGATAAAATATTTCCAGCAACATGAAATGCAGGTAAGGTCTGAAAAGTGTCATAATTTTCCTAACTTGTCAATAGAGTGCACAGTAGGTCTGATATAAGCCCTCACCTTGTGCGTTTGTCATGACACTAGCTGTACTTTGTCCTCCAGGGACTTGTTTGGTATGTTCTTGCCCCTTTTGCCCAGAGATGAATTAGTGCATTTAAAAGAGAGCACAGAGGCTGCTTTCTGAGCCTTAGTCCTGACTTTGTTCTCAGCTGCAACTCTGCTCACAGAAAGCATCATTCACATGCACAGACACTCACAGGCACAGGTTTATGATTAATCCCACCACAGTGTGCTTGTACATGTATAACAAAAATGGTCCCTTTGTGGGACCCGGTGGATGAAAACAAGGGAACAGTATATTCAGTCATTTTTTTGACCACTAGGTAAAAAGTTCAAATTCAGCCCAAACTGAAGGATGACTCAAGTTTCTTGTTTGGACTTTCTGAACATTTTCTCTAAAAACAGTATGTGTGTGTGAGCACACATGTCCAGGAAAAAGTGATTAAAGGAGATGAGGGGATGAAGAAGGAGCATGTTCAGGAATCCATAACGCATTTGCACTTCTGTTAGTAATAACATATGAAATGTCTCTTGAATTCAACATGTGATTGTTTGTTGCTTCTCTGGTGTCCTTTGGGAACATTCCCTTTAGTACTTTGACTTTGTTTTCTCTCAGCTTAAAAATGTATTGGCACCAGTAATTGCCTAACCTCATTCAGATACAATATGGTAAGGTGCAGATTTATTGTACTGTGACAACAAATTAGGAATAAAAGCTCCAGGGCAGCTGTAAATCAAGGCTACAATAATTCTTCTGCAAGTGCCACACAGAGCCTGGTGGAGCATCCAGGGCTGTTTTGGGGCCACTGCTAATGCTGAGCTGCAGGAGGCTGCTTTCCCCACCTCTCCCAGGGGCTCAGCATGGTGAATTTAAGCTGTGGATAAATCATGTAGCCCCACCCCGTACTTCCATGCCGCCTGATGGGACTTGTTCTATCCTTGGTGCTCCCTGGGCACCTGATGTCCACTTGCTGTTGCAACTTGGCCCTGGCACAGTGCTGTAAGATGGGGAAAGACTTGTTCCATTGGTTATTTATCATTCTGCATGCCCAGATACTTAGCTGTGCAAAGGTATCAGAGATCCAAAGATACTGCAGTGATGCTGTTGATGAAGGAACCAACAGCAAGGCAGCTGAGATAACATTACTGTATGATGCTTGTTATTTATAAGTTCAGTATTCAAACAGTGTTAGTTTCAAAACTTTCATATTTGCTCTTGACAGCAAAATAGCTGGTGCAATGTGATTTACATTTACATTACATGCAGCCTTCCTACAAATAAATAGGGGTTTTACACTGTGTTTGTAATTATGATGCTGAAGAGACATGGATGATACAAATATTTCAGTAAATATACAAATTTGTTTAGCTTCACCACTCATTTCTTACATTGTGAACTGTCTTTGCTAAGATAATTCTTCCTCTGATTAATAAGCTGCTAAACTATGATCAGAGATGCCACTTCTTGAAGGAGAGCAAAACAATGGCAATGACAGTTCATACTTTACTTAAATTCATGAATATCTAATACTACTCTGAGAAAGAGCAAGTTGGAAATGAAGTTGTAGAAAGAAAGTATAACTTCATTGGACAGTATATGGAAAGCACTAACAATCATTAAACTTCATACTGCAGAGGAGTAATTAAAGGTTTAAATAGTTCCTTTAGTGTCAGTAGAAAGGCTTTAACTTCAGTGAAGCTGCAGCAGATGCTGGAAGAGATTTGCAGATGCTGGAAGAGATTTCTGAACTAGGAAATAAGGTGCTTTATTAACAGAAAAAAAAAAAAAAAAAAAAAAAATTTACTGCTTAGCACAAGTAACAAGGACTTTATCTGAGCCTTAAATTGAAGGTTCACTAAAAATTGCAGGTTGAATTTTATTTTGTTGCAATTAGAGCTCCTACTAAATCAGAAGAATGGCACAGAATGACATCAGTTTATTATTATCTAAGCATAAAGCAGTTCTGTCAGTTTAGTGTGTGTTTTTTGGGACACACATACGTTGACTTTCAAAAGGTTGACAGAAGACTCAAATTCATTTAACAGTCCTATTCAGTGCCTGACATTGACAGCACCAGTTTAGGTAACAGTTTGTAAGGTTCATGGCCATATCCCTCTCTTCCTTTGCACAGAAAAGCTCTATTGACTTCTGGGGAAGATTTGTACCTGGAACAGTTGTACATATTGATTCTCTTTGACTAGTTCTCACAAGCACATGCAGCCAAACCAACCTCTGCTGTAACAAATGCATCCTTGCTACTGTCATTGTTCATTGTGTAGATATCCCACTGAATTTGGCAGGATGTCTGTGTCTGAAATGTGAGTGCACCTCAAATAATCATAACTGTCTTTACTTTTTACAGTTTTGTTGTGGGGCTCTGAAAGGAAATCTGCACATACTAGTCCAGGGCTGTAATTATGGACAGTTACAGCTGAGGTGACCTGACAACAAAAGCCGGTATGCTGCTATATTTGGGAAAAAAAAAAAAAAAAAAAAAAAAAAAAGCTTTTCTGATGCTTATATGCTGTTTACAGCTGGTGGGAAAGAACTGAGGCCTTGTGTCCATTGAGGTTGTTCTGTTTTACACCTACAACCAAAACTGGAACTTGGCTACTAAGGTTAGACTAAATGGGGAAAAAAAAACAAAACCAAACAAAACAAACATCAACAACAAAGACTACATCAGGATATTCTTCACAATAACCTGCTAAATGCAGGTTAACCCTCTGGAATAAAATCTATGTCATTGCATTTACATAACATAAACTTTATCAAAAGCTCACAGGATACTCCAGCGTTTTTAGCAACTTCTGTATGACCAATTTTCAGATTTGTTCAGATTACTAGAAACATTACTAAGAAGCGTCCAAAATTGTCTATGAAAACTACATACTGTTCAGCTACCTTTAAAGGACTTCCACTAGATACCAACATAACTTCAGAAGCCTAAAGACCTTTGCAAGAGAGGTCACAGCCTTAAAGCAATGTTAAGGCTATATCACCCAACAAGCAGGAGGTGAAGATCAGAAAAGATCAAAGGTTGTAACTAAGTGACTATCCATCTTTCATTATCTGCCTGGGTTTCTGAATTGTTTGTGGTTACCCCTTGACTTTTTGACTCTGCAAAGAGACTTTCATTTTTTATCTATCAAAGTTCTGGATACTTTGGCTTTTTCTCAATTAAATATCAAATCATGTAAGTTCTACTGATTTACATGTATCTTTTTTTTTTTTTTTTCCAGCTCAAAGTGGTAGAAAATATAACCACACTATTTTATACATAGATGTAGCTAGAATTTTTTTTTTTTGCTTGCCTATCAAAATACATTAAAGAAACATAAAAAAAATAAATTCACCATCTCTCTCTCTGTATCTACAGTAACTTGAAAGAAAATGATGAATGGCAAAATGGAAGAGCAAAGGCTCCCAAAATGAAGGAATTGGCATAATTAGGTTCTGTATTTTAAATTAGAAATAACTGTTCTGAATACATAAGCAATCAGACATCCATTTATATCCTGGTTAGAATCTGAAGCTTCATTAATTGCAGTGGAATCACATACAAAATGAAGACTTCCTCCAAAAGCCAGACTTACTTAAAGGAAAACTTAATGTTTTATGATAGTATTTTCCACATTAGATTTCTACTCATGGCTAAGTCATCGTGGATAAACATACATATATTTAAGGAGAGAAAAGACACACTCTTTTAGTCTAAAAACTGAGCCATAGAAAAACCACTAGACTGAATACTGATTATTCATGTGAATCATTAGTCAAACAGAGGTGAGAACCAAAAAATATGAGTTACTATTTCGATTTATAACATTCAAGTTAGTGTGACATTTCTAAAGGCCTTTTTGTCATACCCAGTTGCTCCATGTAGTTACCCATAGAGATGAAAACTAGATCAAAGGATAGCCTGTGTTGCTAACACTTACCTAGTAAACATCCAGTCTCCGTTTTCCTTTCAGTCATATCCTTTTTAACACTAAGTAAATCGGTGGTAATACTTGTGTTTTTATGCTTTGGGTTATCATGTGATTTCCACTGAGAGATGTGCCAAATATGTAGACAAATAAGGGATGAAATATTCAGCAAGTCTAGATGAAATACTGATTATTATGCATTCCACTTTGAAAAAAAGCTAGTAAGCCCCTAAAACTTCCTGTAGGACTTCATCTGTGACTGAATGACTCAAACCAGGTGTACTCACATATTCATGGGTGCTAAACACCCATGTAATTGTTTACATATTCAGGAACATATTTTGTATGAGCCACTGATGGTAATTTGCTTAAAAAACAACAACAAAAATTTGTGGGAATATATTTCATCACATCATGAGAGCATCCGTAATTTGTATGTCTACATTTTAGTCATTTTACAAGACTATTTCGTATGCAAGAGAAATATGCACTTCTGATGAAAAGTTATACAGAGAGATCATTGCAGTAGCTGAACTATAGAAAAAATCCGTTAAAAATAACAGGCGTGCTGCTAAACTGTGTTAGCAATGAATGTGTTTTAATATGACTTTTAAGGGGTACTGTATTTCTTCCTTATACTCCTGCCTGAAGTGTGCAGAGTATGATTTGTTCTCCACTCACCCACTTTTGCCACAGTCAGTTCTTTTCCTATTACAAATTTCACATAGTTTGGCCATGAACTTGAGAGAATCTAGACAAGAAGCAAGCACTATGAAGAAAGACAGAAATATTAGAAAATTCAAGCTCACAATAACAACAAAGCACTCAGGAAGTGATAAGTCAGGCTTCTACTACATCTTCATTCACTCCACCTCCAGTGCTGATGTCCTTCTGAACAAAAATCTGCACATCACTGACATGTTCTTAGCTGCAGCAAACATTTTTCTGTTTCACAAAACACCCTTGGAGTTCATGCTCCACATATGCCCTTAAATGAAGACAATCTCAAAATGAACCTTCTATGGCTCTTGCCCATTTTACTGATTTGCTACCCTCTGCTGGCTTTTTTTTTGTCACATTAAAGAGACGTTGCTGATACTCACTTTGAAACCCTTTTGTAAGGTAACTTCTGGAATAGCTTCGGGGGCCAGGAAAAGGGAAAAAGTGAAGTTATTAAGGCGGCACCAGTTTCTCCCATTACCACTGACACAAGCATGGATTCTAATCCAGATCACCAGTTTTGATGACGTTTCATAAAACAAAGAACTACAAGGCATGGAGTCATTGTGCATATTCAGCTCTCCTATGCAGTACATATTCACTGAGTCTCATAGTAACCATGCCCATATTTCTGACATCTTGAGCGAAAATACAAAAATCCTCCATGCATTTCCACATCATTCAGAAGAGTGTTCCATGTGCCCTTGATCTCTACATTCATTCAAATCATTTTTCCCATTTATTATTTTTATGGATATTAGGACAAAAACATAACAATGGGCACCTCATAGGAAATTAGGTAATCTTGATAGCAAACAGAATTTCCAATGCAAAACTCCAGAGAAAAAATATAGTTTGCAGCTGCATATACATCACACTTGAAATCCCAGGTAAAATTGTTTCTCTACAGTGTGTGGCTGTTCACAGAAAATTGTGTTTAGCCCTGAGACTCATTATTGAGAAGAGCTGTAAATTGGAGAGAGGTCAGTGCAAAGCCACTGATATGATTAAAGTGGGCTGGAGGCACTGGCTTATGAAGAAAGATGAAAAGATTTAAATAAACATGGCCTGGCTGTGGAATGCTTAAAAGGCATCAAGATAACCATTAACAAATAGCTGAAGGATATGAAAACTAAGGACAGAAAAGAGATATCTCAGGTAGCGTAAAGGAGAATAGCCAAAAGTATTGAGATTAAAATTAAGAAAGGAAAATCTAAGCCAAGTGTCTGAATAAACTCCTGGAAGGGTAATGCTTCACGCAATGGAGCACTACCCCAGGTATAATGGAATTCCTATTGATTGAGACAAATAAAGCAGGACAGGCGGAACTGCAGGGGTTGTACAATAGGGATTAACCCTGCCTTTACAGTGGGGTAAGCCAAAATGCAGAAATAGGTCTTTATCATCTCTCGTATCTCTGAATTACTGCTGAGATAGGTCAGCTATTAATGGAATTCCCCAGTCAATGAAACTGCCCACATCCTGCAGAAAGGCTGTGTGGTTTCCGAAGATAAGAGCTCTGCAAATAAAGTGCTTACACCACTCACCCAGAAACAGTCACACGTGGTGCAGTGCCCATGAACTGCTCTCCTGCAGAAGCACCAGACCTACAGGGCATGCCCTGTGTTGTTTTTGCTCACCACTGACAAAATATTGAAGCAAACCTGATGTTTTCTGAATCTGCTGCAGTTACTGCAGTGTCGATTTCCATAATTTTTGTGTTCATGGCAGATGGCCACACCACAGAGCAGACATGCAGTTCTGACTTGGTTAGACATTTGGAAACTTCACACATTATCAGTCTGCACACACTCTGATTGACTTGTTAGGCTACCAGACATGGAGCAATTGTGGACAAAGTGATGAAGACCTTAAATCTTCCTGAGCAAAATTTTCAGGAGTAAAAGAAGACATGCCTAGAAAAATCACATGTAAGATAACTCGCTTTGTGGAGATCAAGAAAATTAAAGCCAGGACAATTTTTACCCTTTCTCCCTCCACTCATTCCCAGTGGAAAGAGAAATGTAAGCTGTCACTTTTTTCTCTTCAGGCAGGGAAGGCATAATTTTACCTAGGCTAAACTGAAAAAATTCTCACTGTCTTCCAGTTCGTGCATTTCCAGTTTTCAGCCTTTTGAGATACTTGGAGGATGCAACCCCCATGTGGTATGATTGATAGGCTGATGGGACAGGGAGCCCAGCATCCACTGGAGAGGTGGGCACTCCACACACGGCACCTGAGTGAAGATAATTGCATAATGCCTGCTAATACTCTATCTCCTATTGCTGCACCCACAGCAATGAGAATAAAGCACTCAGAAACTGACAGGTATGCATGACAACCAAAGAAATGTGCGTTGTCTGTGCAGCAGCCTTAGACATGAAACAGCAAAATGATCTTTTTCGTATTCACACTTGAATAAGCTGAGCTTCCTCCTGCACATATCTGATTTACCTCAATTGTGATGTGTTACTATAATCTCTTTTGTGATTCTGGGCTGCATTCCCACTTACCCACTCTTTATTATTTGTCTGCTTGATCCTGCTGATTCCATGCCACTTGCTCTGTGCTGTGTATGCTGTCAACGGTCTGAGCCAGTTGCTGTGATTATAGGCACAACTCCACCCCAGGCCTGCCCTCCTCTTCTCGCGAGTAACAGAAATGTTACTTTCCTTCAATTAGCTGAATGTTTGTTCTTCCTTGCATAAGGGGTCCACCCTCCTGGAAAACACTCATCAAGTCTGGTCATGTTGAAAAGGTAGCTGGATGGAGCCTGCCTAGCAGGGTGGCATTAACAGGTAAAGACTAGACTATTACAAAGAAATATGGCTCTGCTCCACATCTTTCTTTTTGCACTATCTGCCTAGGACTTACACCTTAAAAAATTAGGAATCTAACATTACTTTACCGAGTTGCATATCAAAAGCATAAGTAAGGAATGATAAAGGCTTTCAAGGTGAGATATATTCTCTGACGGGTAATTTTTTTTATTAAACTCCTCAATAGAAACCTTCCTCATTGCATTTTGTGTAGAAATTATTTCTGTATCGTATTACATACACATAACGTCAGTTTGGCAAGTAAACTAAAACCTTTCTGGGCTGAAATTCTGTATATAAGATTTCAGATATGGAATTATTTTTATGCCAAGAATATTTTCTATTCTATTTGATTTAGTCCACTTTTTAAGCCTTGTTAATTACTTTTTTTTTTTTGGCACTACATGCAGCTTGACAAAACAACCCTCTGCTCCAAGCACAGCAATACTGGAATAATACAGAATTATGAGAAAGAGATATACCTAGGCAGTACCAAGGGAACTAGTTCTGTACTTAGTCAAGATCACCCTAAACAGTAGATAAGAGAAGGATGCCGACAACAGGCAGTGCTTTTATTATTAACATTATTATTTTATTATATATTATCCTTATTACTCCCCAGATAATATTTAATGTGTTTGTACTCCTATGCACAATAGCCATCTTTGCAATCTCTTCCCTCACATCCTTCCCTGGAATCTTACCTCCCTGCCTTCAAATAGGTTCCAATATGGAACAGCCACATAACCTGCACCTGTGCTGAGATGCAAAAAAAAATGTAATGCAAGAAAGCCTGTTGGGATGCCTCTGCTAGAGCCATCACAAACAACAAGAGGTGCATTTCATCTCTAACCTCTGTGTTTGCCTCTTACTGGAGCTGTGATGTAGATGTGCTGGTACCCAACCTTGTGTTTCACATTCTCACTTTGCTCATCGGACTTCCTGGCTCCATCTCAGCCCACTCCTATTGCCACAGATCAAGGGCTATGGCTATCACAGGGTCACAGAATGGTTGAGGTGGGAAGGGACCTCTGGAGGGCATCTGGTCCATCCCCCAGCTCAAGCAGGAACACCCAGAGCAGGGTGCTCAGGCATATATCTAGGAGGGTTTTGAAGATCTCCAAGGAGGAGACCCCACAGCCTCTCTGGGCAGACTTACACAGCACGGAAGTGCAGTCTGGTGTTCAGAGGGAACCTCCTGTGCTCCAGTTTGTGCCCAATGCCTCTTGTCCTGTCACTGGGCACCACTGCAAAGAGCCTGTCTCTGTCCTCTTCACCCTCCCTTCAGGTATTTATAGACATGGATGAGACCCTTCCAACATCTTGAGCCTTCTCTTCTCTCACATGAACAGTCCCAGCTCTCTCAGCCTTTCCTTATAGGAGAGATGCTCCAGACCCTTAATCATGTTTGTGGCCCTGTGCTGGATTCTTTCCAGTATGTGCAGATCCCTCTTGTAATGAGAGGGGCCCATAACTGGACACAGGACTTCAATTGTGGCCTCACAAGTGCCAAGCAGAGGGGAAGGATCGCCTCCTTTGACCTACCAGCAATACTTTGCCTAATTCATACAACAATACCTTTAACCTTCTTTGCAAAAAGGGTACAGTGCTGGCTCATGCTTAACTTCGTGTTCACCAGGCCTCCTTTTCTGCAGAGCTGCTTTCTGCTTGGGTGGCCCCCAGCATGCCCTGGTGCCTGGTGTTGTTCCTTCCCAGGTGCAGGACTTCGCACTTCTTGTTGAACTTTATGAAGTTCCTGCCAGACCATTTCTCCAGCCTCTTGAGCGAGGTCCCTCTGGATGGCAGCTCAACCCTCTGGTAAGTCAGTTAGTCCTCCCAGTTTTGTGTCATCTATGAACTTGCTGAGAGTACACTCTGTCCCATCATCTAAGTCATTAATAATGACATTAAACAAGACTGGACTCAGTATTGACCCCTTGTTTCAGGCCTCCAACTAAACTTTTCACTGCTGATCACTACCGTCTTCTGATCCACCTCATTGGTACTTCAACTATGAGGGTCTTAGGGGAGACAGTGTCAAAGGCCGCACTCAAGTCCAGGAAGGCAATATCCACTGCTCTCCCCTCATGCACCAGGCTGGTCACTGCAGTATAAAAGCTTATCAGGTTGGTCAAATATGACTTTACCTTGCTGAATCCATTCTGACTGCCTCCGATTGGTTTCCAGTATTAGTTCTGTTGGCTTCCCAGAGATTGAGGTGAGTTTGACTGCCCTGTGGTTCTCTGGATCCTCATTCCTCAAGATGTGGTGGGTCCTTTGGTGGTTAGGGCAATGCCTGGCCTCACTGCTTCCTACCTTGCTCATGGTGCTGTCTCCTACCAGCTTAATGAGTATATGAAAATAATTCTTGAGACATGGATTCATTCTCCATCCTTCTGGTCACTTCAGTGGTACCAAAGCGCAGATCATAAAACTTTCCCGCTAAAGAGCATTTGTGATTTTTTGAGATACCTGGAGCCAAATCTTCAGAGATACTCAGAAATTTAACTCTCAGTGATTTCACTAGGGTTATGTCCCTGGAAAAGCCTGACCTATGTGAACTGTCCAAACTCGCATCTTCAGCCTGTTTCAGATTGAAAAGTTGAAACTGGGTGTCCGAAGTCCTTCCCTAGTGATGTAGCCATTGGACTTCCCTATGTTTAAAAAGAAGGATGTCTGAAGGGATTTGAGTCTTGAAATGTTCATTTTAGTTTTCTTTTTACACACTATGACTGTCAAGTTATTTATTTATTTATTTTAATCAGTGATGTGTGATGAACCATAACCGCCTAGTTACAGGAAATGACCCTTTGTGCTCTTATTAGCTAG
>NC_048926.1:76537376-76537638 GCF_011077185.1 Oxyura jamaicensis | reverse complement strand
AGGAAAGGAAAGGAAAGGAAAGGAAAGGAAAGGAAAGGAAAGGAAGAGAAAGGAAAGGAAAGGAAAGGAAAGGAAAGGAAAGGAAAGGAAAGGAAAGGAAAGGAAAGGAAAGGAAAGGAAAGGAAAGGAAAGGAAAGGAAAGGAAAGGAAAGGAAAGGAAGAAGGGAAGATAGGAAGAAAAAGAAAGAAAGAAAGAAAAAGAAAGAAAGAAAGAAAAAGAAAGAAAGAAAGAAAGAAAGAAAGAAAGAAAGAAAGAAAGAAA
>NC_048926.1:76476461-76537276 GCF_011077185.1 Oxyura jamaicensis | reverse complement strand
AGAAAGAAAGAAAGAAAGAAAGAAAGAAAGAAAGAAAGAAAGAAAGAAAGAAAGAAAGAAAGAAAGAAAGAAAGAAAGAAAGAAAGAAAGAAAGAAAGAAAGAAAGAAAGAAAGAAAGAAAGAGACTCATGAGCAGATGCTACTTTGAGGTATTCTTGAGTGGTGTAAATTCCACTGCCAAGCACTGAGATCTCCTGTCAGTGCCAGAAAACAGGGAGGAATTATACAGTCCTGGGCAGGCAGAGGGGAGCAGCATTAATGTCTTTAGCCTTCCTGCAGGCTCTTTATAAAAGCCTGGAGGACCACCTTGACTGCCACAAGTGCCACTTCATCACTGCTTGCCAACTCCATGGCAGCTGAGTTCCAAAGGTCAAAATGATGGGAGGGGGTGTAAAAGGGCTTCTTATATCATTTTGGCATTTGTCGCTTTTTCAGTTCACTGAGCATCCCTCAATCCTCCTATGAGATTATAAAGGAGTTTGAGCTCTTTTCTTTGTTCTTATTTTTTTATACAATGGCCACAGACCCTCTGCACATTCTATAATCCCATTTTTCCAGTTGTTTAAAGCTTTCTTTGTAAAAATCCTCTTATGTCTCTAATAATTGGCTTTGTATTTAAATCTTTATTTAAGACAGAATGACCTTAATATATAGATTTTACTTCACTTTTATTTATGACAGTGCTGTGAGAGTTAATACCTGCTCAAGCTTTAAGCACTATTTTTATGTAATAAAAAAACAAGGATATAAATAAAAATAAAACAAGCTATCATCTCTCACCTCAAAACCAAAGAGAATTTAGTCAATACCAAGCTTGTATTTCCTGAAATGCCAGAATTCCTGAAGCAGTAAGATTCCTGAAGCTTTAAGCACAGAAATAAAGAAAATGCATCTATACATGTAATAGCACTGTGATCTCAGTATCCTCTTTATATTTTCCCTAATACAACCTGCTATCTTCTTTGCTTCTTTGACCACCATGGCACATTGAGCAGATGTTCTTATTGAGCTTTCCCCTGTGAGGCACAGGTCTTTCTCTGCTGTGATTACAGCTAATTTATAACCTATCAAGGTATATGAAAAATTCAGATGTTTCCTCCCAGTGATAAGAGAGGTTCCAGAAGTTATGCCTTTGAAATTCTAGTGAGATCAGAACTGGGATTTTCTGATATTTCAGTACCACATTGCCAGCAGGTGTTTAATATTTTCATATATGCCATTTGGCCTCACAAGACCAGCATGCTTACACTTTGCTGTTCTAATTGCATAGACATAGTTTGCTTTCCTTAAATTTCTCAAGGTCAGTCATTCTCCCAATGGATCTGTTCAATCTAGACTGACATCACCTCCTTACCTATCTACAGAAAGAAACTAAAACTGAGACGTTTAAAGTGCTGCCAGTCTTGTAAATAAGTTTAAAGTCATTTTAAAGGAAAAAAAAAAAAAAAAAGTCATTAAAAAAAAAAGTAATTTTAAAGATTTTTTTTTTTTTTTTTCTCGCAAATCATGGATATATTAAAGTCCAGCTACCTGGAAAAGCAGTGGAAAATATAGTATGAGCTATATGGTGCCATGCAGGATTCTTCTAGATTCACAAAGGGAAAAAGTTGTAGTTATGAAATACACAGTCACTTCCATGAAAACAGACAGTTGTCAGAAAGTGTTTTTATGTTCAAAAAAAAAAAAAAACACATGATTTTTGTTATTAGTTCTGATTTAAAACATGACCATGTGCCTTGAATCAGCATGTGGAAGAAGGACTCCCAGAATTGTCTCAGGAGACGAACCAAGGATTCAGAAGATAGGAGATGGCCCATAGGAAGTGATGGGCATTCTCAGAGAGCTTAGAAGATCTGGAAAGGATGTCTTGGCTGATAGATTTAGCATATCATGTACAGTAGGGAAAGAGTTCGAGACTGGTGCTTAGTGAAAGATGAATTAGCACACGGTGTCTTACGAAAAAGTATTCCCCTGCTTCACAGGGGAATTCTCCCCTGCTTCACCTTTAACTTCCCATATCCACTCAGTGGTTCACAGAATCACAGAATAGTCTAGGTTGGAAGAGACCTCCAAGATCACTGAGTCCAACCTTCAACCTAACGCTAACAAATCTTCCACTAAACCATATCCCTAAACTCTACATCTAAACGTCTTTTAAAGACCTCCAGGGATGGTGACTCTACCACTTCCCTGGGCTGCCTATTCCAGTGACTAACAACCCGTTCAGTAAAGAAGTTCTTCCTAATATACAACCTAAACCTCTCCTGGCGCAACTTTAGCCCATTCCTGTCATCAGGCACGTGGGAGAATAGACCAACCCCCATCTTGCTACAGCCTCCCTTCAGGTACCTGTAGAATGCAATAAGGTCACCCCTGAGCCTCCTCTTCTCCAGGCTAAACAGTCCCAGCTCCCTCAGCTGCTCCTCGTAAGACTTGTTCTCCAGATCCTCCACCAGCTTCTTAGCCCTTCTCTGGACTCGCTCAAGCACCTCCATGTCCTTCTTGTAGCGAGGGGCCCAAAACTGAACACAGTACTCGAGGTGCAGCCTCGCCAGAGCCGAGTACAGGGGGACAATCACTTCTGTGGACCTGCTGGCCACGCTGTTTCTTATGCAAGCCAGGATGCTGTTGTCCTTCTTGGCCACCTGAGCACACTGCTGGCTCATATTCAGTCGACTGTCAACCAATACTTCCAGGTCCTTCTCTGCCAGGCAGCTTTCTAACCACAAGTAGTTGGTCATTTGGCCTTGGCTACAGGTTAAAAAAAAAAAAAAAAGTTGCCCTTGTGCCTGTGCATGATGAACCACTGTGCTGTAACTGGAACTCTGTCCTCCTTGCCATATCCATTCCATGCTGCATAAATAATTAAACATCTACCAAGAAGAACACTAGCACTCAGATGCCTCACCCAAATCCCAGGTGAGTCAGACAAGTTTTTTCCTTCTCAATAACTACCTATATAACTGGAAAAGGGAGGAAAATTCACATCTGGCTGTATACCATGTGGATGGTTTCAACTGGATTTATCAACACATTGTCTGATTATTCTGTCAGTGTAATTCTCTTTTCCATAAAATACTCAAACAGTTAGTGAGAACAGTCAGGTGACTGTGTCAGTGGTGGTGAGAACACTTGCACGGGAGCTGTGAAAGCTTAATTATTTATTCAAAGCAGTAGTTTCAATAGGAGACCTGAGAAGACTCCTCTCCCTTCTTTTCCCTTTCCCTCCAAAGTACCTGACAGACATTAATTAGGCAAATGCAGGATTATGTCCCTGAGGAAACAGGAGTATTGCACTTGAGTGTTTGCTCCAACCCAGTAGCATATAGGTAAAAGGGCATCTCCATCAGTTGACTTTGACCTGCTTTTCATTTCTTATTTTTGTAACAAATGTTATCAGTGAATATTTTTTTTTTTTTTGTAGGGTGGAGCTGTTTTCTCCAGAAAAAAATGGGACAAATTATGGTTCCATTCACCATTACTTATTTTTTCCTCACATACCCAACTCAGAAGTCATATTTAACTCTGCATGGCTCATTTGTTTTCCAGCCTTCCCCATTAAACTAGCACAATTGGCTTCAGAATTATTAGTTAAAATTAAAATCTTCTAACATATCTGCTATAAAATTTACAATCAAAAATAATTTTAACTGATACAGGGCAACCAAACAGAACACTTATTTAGATCAAGAGCACAGGACAATTGGTGGATGCTGTAAGTTCAGCTGGTAATGTATAGGTGAAAATTGGACACAAGTGTTAAAACCATTATAAGCAATTGCAAAGCAGGATTCCAGGAACTGCAGAAAAGGTCATGGATAACACTTGTGAAAAACCATGCAAATGTTAAAGACCATTTTTAACTGTGCTATACAAGAAGTGCTTTTTCTGTTCCACTTGGACACAAAATGTTAGCAAAGTGTCAGTGTCAGTGGATATATGTGTGTTCAGTACTTTCAGTTATATTTATTTTGAAATAAACCTAATTTATTTCTGGAAAACTTCAGCATTGTATCAGAAAAGGACCTTACCACATTGGAGAGAAATCAGACAACACAGAAGGAAATGATCTGGGAAAGTGACTAGGAGAGATTAAGGTTGGAGATACAGTGAGACTCTGCATATATTTGCTGTGAATGTATGTCCTAAGAGGAAGAGGAGTAGCTACTTAAATGGAATGAAACAGAGAAAAGGAAATGCCAGGCAAATCAACTCTGATAGTTAAATTTGTCTGTCTGCTTACTTTTTCAGCAAGTCCTTCAGGGTGAACCTAAGCTAGCACCTCAACTTGGAAAAGTAATTTATTCATTACTGTTCAACGCAAATCAGAAGCTTAACCATGGCTTGGAATTTCTCACAGGACATGGGAGCAACACACTTGTTAAAGGGAAATTATGGATCTTGTTCAACCTTACATCTTCCCAGGCATTGTCCACCCATAGAGTATGTCCACAGCATTGACGTGTGCAGTGCTGCAATAGCTACACTATTTCAGAATAAGCCAGGTCAGATGCTGGAAACAATCTGAACATGGATATCCCTCCAAAGTAAAATCACCTTCACAATTTAGAGATTGCTTAGGTAGCTTTTTGATGGTTAACAATGACTACCTCAACTAACAATGACTAACAATGTCTCTTTACCCATTACTAATAAGAACTAGTTCAATTAACATTTCCATTGTACTGCAGTGTGAGTACACCTTCATAGATACAGGTGCAAAAAGCAGTACTTAATTTTACTCATTGCAAATAAGGACCTTCAGCTTTCAGAGATCTTCCCTAGCCTCACACTTCCTCTTGAATTTTTCGTAATACACTATGTCATAAAAATCAACTCCACCAACATCCATAAGAGACGTCATGGAACAGGAAATTCTGCTAAATGGTGGCAGACATACAGCAATGTATTCTATGCATTCACCAAGAAAAATCATCTACAGGCAATGGTATCAGCTGAGGAAATACCACTCCCATTAGGAAGATCTATGAGCATTCAGTCCTCTTTTGATTCTTCCTTTTTAAAACCAAGTAACTCTTAGTTTCTTACCTACAGTCCTTAACTTTCTCTTAACACATGGTCAAGGCTGAATAATTTCAGAAGGACAAATATTTTCAGATATGCATAGACATTGGACATTTTTAAATTAATGTGCAAATTTCACAGGAAATATTCTTGAAAAGTGCATTCAGCTATTAAGGCCATATGTTGGAAAATTTATTCAGACTAGGTTTGTCTTATTCTGTGAAGTTACTAGGTCTGCTTGTGAAATAGTCTCTTGGCATTAATACAATTTTCGAATATGTATCCAGAAAGAAAGGTAAATCCCATTAAAAAAGGTGAATCTTGAAAACCTGGCACCAAAAATATAACTTTTTTTCTAAGCTTAGGTTGCATAATATTTATGAGGTATTCAAAAGTCACAAGAACAGTTTGCCCATTGCTTTAAAAAGAAGATAAATAAATAAATAAATAAATAAATAAATAAGAAAAAAGAAAGAAAGAAAAACAAATCAATAATATATGAATAGGGGATATTTTATTCAGGCTTAGATGGCTAAAGCAAGATCCAAATAAGCACTGAATGTGCCTAAACTAAAATACAGGTTAAATGAAGGTAGGTAAGTTCAAAAGTAGATGTCCTAGATGTCTAATTCTATTCTCTCATACCACCATGCTCAGGCCAATACCTCATTCTGGCTTCTCTGTTGCCTAGTTTAAATAGCCTGAAAGATACTTCTCTGGATCCCACAACAGAACATACCATTACCTCTATTTAGGGTGCATTTCACCTGATATATATCCTCAGGTTTCTACTTAGCATCAAAAACACCGACTTCTAACTTTACTGTGAATCAGCATAAAACTATGAATAGATAGGTATACTTTCTGGAATATTCTATCTTGTACCTTTGTAACTGTGCTGTAGAAGAAGTTTGTTCAGAGGTATAGATCTATTTCTTAATAAAGAAATAGTTACCTAAATCTGCAGGGAATACAAAAATTTTAGATGTTTAAATGTACTGAATGTTTTCCTTGCTTGGAATCTGATCTGCCTATGAACTTCAATAACCCTTCTGCCATCCAGCATCTCATAAACACTTCATTGTTAAACAATATAATTTTCTGGGCCTCGGAAACTAAAATTAATAAACAACTTCCTTGGCAAATTAGGACTATTTTTTTTTTTCATTAAGCTTCTTTCCTTAAACTTCTTAATATTGGAAAACTGCCACAAAGATCAGTAGGTATTCTGCCTAAGGAAGGCAGGACAAATCCTTTTTATTTTATTGTTATATTAAAGGAACACAGAGAATCCCAAATTCAATATCCAGAAACCTACTTCTTTCAAACTGAGTTTCTGTCCAGTGGATTGCATGGAAGCCTTAATCTGCATGGATCAGAAGTCTGTTGATACAAAGTAAATAACATAATTTAAATGACATCATGAAGTACTTTAAAATAAGGTAAAGTTGCCTTCATTGTTCGTCCCTGTTCTAAGTGTTTACTGTGACCAGGAAATTTTTCCATCACTGGAAAGAAGCATAATTCATTTTGCAAATTACTCCAGTAATGCCCTCTTGTTGCAAAGGTGCCCACAGAAAATATTCGGAGGGCTGAAAAAACATATAATTTCATCTATTTTGGTATTACCTAACAAAATCATGCTTAAAGAAATGGATACAAAGATATGGTTAGCTCCATCTGAAAATTAGTATATGACACAGGAAAGACTAAAGAAGCTTGTTTATTGACTATAGAATGTTTGAAATAATTCTTTAGTGGTGAGGACAGAAATATTGTCAGATTTAAAAAAAGACATGTACACACGTATGTATATATAACTATTTAAAAAAAAAAAAAAAAGAAAAAAAAACACTACAAATTAATCGAAAGCAAAAATTACTTCTAGGTATTTTAGTAGTGAGAAATATTTGTGAAGCTATGAAAACATCACTGTGACTATTCACTGCACTTTTTGACATAAAATGGTATTTTATGTATATATATATATTAATCTAAGCAGTTATTATAGCTTATCCTAGTTGGTCAGTTAAGCCGGTTATTTGCCTACTGCTTGTGGTAAATGGCTAGTGGTTAAGCTTGGAAAGGCTCTGAAGATAGGAAACCCTTTTCAAATACCTTGATCCTCTTTATAGATCAGGGTAAGGTTCCTACGATTAGAGTTCTGCGGAGTTATACCCTGAATTGCTATTTTATTTTAAATCCTCTACAAAAGATAGAATTCCTTCTGTCTGATGGCCTTCATCAGATCTTTTTCTTTTCCCATTTTTCATGTATCTATCTCAGCTTACTTTCTTCTATTTTCTCTACAAAGGGCAATAATGTACCTTTCACATTAAATCTACACTTGTGTTGCTAAGAATATATTTGTATTGGTATTTGTATTTGTTGCAAAAATATGGGGAATGCTGGGTTAAACTGAAAAGCTGTTACTATGTAAGGCTTGATTTTTAGTAATGTGGTATAGCTGACAACTATAAAACTTCAGCATTCCAAAAACATTTGCCTTTCCTTCTTGTATGAATGGCTTCATAGATTATTACTTGGACTTCAGGCAGGTGGAGTTAATTTCAACTCTGGTGAATAAGATTTTCTCCTATTTAAATTGTTTGTCTTAAATAACCATCCTCATTTTAAAAGAGGAAAAAAAAAAACAACACTAAAAACAAAACAAACAACTGTGAATCTGGTCTCTTAAAGACAGTTTCTAGCTAAGTTCAAAAGATATATTTCACATGAAAAGTTAAATCAACATTTCCTTATTATATTGATTTTCCACCTAGAGTAACTGCATATTTTCAGTTCTCCTAAAAAGAAAAAGAGATCAAAGTCATCATATTTTTATAACTTGATGAATATTTTCCACATTGAATCATGCAACAAATGAAGAGTAAGTCTGTAACAGTCTGTAAAATCAGGTTGAAAATACACTCCAATGTACAAATGTTTCACTTCTAAATATGTAAAATGATTAAGTTTTTGGCAGCCTTATCTTCTGTGCTTATAGGTGTAATATATTTACACTGACAGAGCTTCCACTTCAGAATGCCAGATAGGAATCAAAAGACAGAATCATCAATGATACACCAAGTCTTGTCATAAGTTAGAGACTGTTTTTATTCCTTGTGGCTATTTCTCCAAGGACAAGTAAACAGGAAATGAGAATTGTTATATCCAGCTTTCCCTATTGTGATAGTAAGCAGAGCTACACTGACAAAGTTCTTTACAGAGGACTAGCAAATTATCTGTGTGGGCATACACTATTGAAATAACGAGTTCAGTTTCTAACACTTTGAAAAAATATTGTACTAAATGCTATGAGAGCCATATATACAGGTGAAAATACTGTTATTGAAAAGGGATATTCTAATACAACAAAACAGCAGGACTTAAAACTTCCTGCAGGGTATGATTTAATAGACCCAAAAGACAGAGTGAGTACTTTCTTTGTAGAGAAACATGTAATTCATAACTTTCTAGTAGCACCACACATAACTTCTACAGATTCTTGTGCATGACAGCTGATACTGAATTGCCTGAAAAGCCCAACAAGTCATTGTTATACTATTACCCCAGAACAGTTGCCTATACAAACAGCCCCAATACAATTCTTTGAAGCAGTGAAACCAATGTCTGTCATGTTCTTCTCTTTCACCAGCTCATGACTATAAATCAAACTGTTTGGGGAAACTGTTCTTTGACAGCAAGGAGACAAAAACAACAGATTGTAATCAGAAGTAAAGTCTTTTAAAATATACAAATGGTAAAACCTCTCAAATAGCTTTACCTCTCAGAAAATACATATTTTTAAATTTTAACACCTCTTGCTTGAGGAAAGTCCCATAAGCAGTACTTGAAATAGAAAAGTGATAGTGGAGCAATGTGTGGTTATTGACAGACATCCTTGCTATTACTGGAGCCAGGGAGCTATAATCAAGACGATCCTTATTAAAATAAACTAATGAGATTTGACAGAATATGAATTTAAGCCTAAATACCAACAATGTCATACTGTCAGCAAATGAAATATATTAACTGAAATCTGCTGCATTTGATTTAAGGCCCTATCATGTAAAATGAGAAAAGAGGTCACACTGGACCTTCAGGGAATCTGTTCCTACAGAAATTTTAATTTTGTTCACAATCCCTGGGAAGCAAAAATAATGAATTGTCTTGCTCGGAGATGTAAGAAGTGTACCAGTCACACATTGACAGCATTACAGTTCATATTACCTCATCTACCTACACAAAATATTCAGCTAAAATAGCAACAATAATTGGAACTAGATAGTATGCTCTTTATTCACACTAGAAATCCCACTTCAATGGAACTGCCAATCTGAGCAAGTGTTAATAATTGCCCAGAATAAGTGGCATGCCATTTCTGACTCTTGTTTCAGTAAAATGCAGAAGGAGTGGGTTTTGTATGTTTTAAGTGTAATACAGTAGCTCCTTACATAACATGGAGGCAGTAAAATGGAAAAGAGAGAGTCATACATTCTTTAAAAAGGACTTTTTGGGTCAGTTACTGACTGGAACTTCTAAATGTAGACTTCTGAGCCTGTGCATTTTTGGATGACAAAAACATTCACCCGTCCAAACCTCAGAATGAATCTGCAAATCCAGGCAATGATATGTGCAAACAAAAAGATACCCAAAACTCTGCGACACAGTTTCAGTCACAGATACTCCAAGGCTAGATGGCCTCTGAGAATGAGCAAGCCAACTTGAAATCTCACCTCTCTGCCTCTGAACTGCTGCAGGTCTTTTGCCCTGGTGTCCAGAGGCAAATGCAATCGTCTGTATCCACCGCCTGTATGACAGCCAAGTGGCTCGTGGATGGACTTCATGATCTGAACCCTATCAATGCTGAGTTTTTTAGAGGCACAGGCACCCTATTGTCTGAGGACAAGTACAATTTCCTGCATTTCTAAATTCCTCAGAAAACACTGTTCAGTACAAGACATACTCTTTGCAAAGTGGCAGCTCCTGTAGCACAATGTGGCAGCTCTTCTTGGCCAAGAGTTGCAGAAAGTGTCACAACACAGACAGGACTAGATACCAGGTATCTGAGCTCACTAGCACACTCCCTACCTGCAGAGGAGACACTTCATAATATGCCACTGGAAGGCTGAGCTGTCTCGCTGTAGACCAGTGCAGCTGGCTGGTTATGATCTGTACTGAGACTCTTAGGTGGATGTCTTGGAGAGTGGCCAAAATCTCGTCACTCCAGTTCTGATGATTTGGGAGGACACGCAACAATGAGCAAAAAAAGAAATAATACTGTTACAGGGTTGGGCTGCCTAGTGGCTGGGTAATAAAAGGTGTTTTTTCCTGTCTGAATGGTTTGAAAGATGACAACACAGTCAGGAGTGGCACTTCAGCTCCGCAACGTTTTGTTGACTTTGGTCCAATTGAGTGCAAACTGGTTTTGCCTTCTGTGTGATAAGGCCAGTCCTTGGCCTCAGTTCTTTTAGTTCTGACAACACCACAACTGCCTGAAATCACCTCTTTCATGACATCAGATACCAAAGATCAGTCATATGCGCATGGATTGAAAAAATGTTATCTAGTCTCTGGGGGAATATCTGTGATCTTTTTGGCATGATACAGTTCTCATGCATACAGATATCTTTGACTTTCCAACAGTCACAGTGGACATTCATTGACTATTTCTGTGAGTCAACTGACATTGCAGCCATATGCACTAGTTTTATTAAATGTGTGTGACAAAAGCAAAGCAAGTACTGTGTAAGAACTGATGAGATATAAATATATATTCATTTTAATGGCCATCTAATAGAGCAGCATTTAAGACAACTTAATTGGTAGATTAAAGATTTTCTTGTCCACTACTGAATTTGCAGTCCAAAGATTACCTCAGATATTTTTCTTTTTAATTCCTAAGACATATGTCAAAGGTTGTTTTTCTTTTATCTAATGAAATAAAAATTGTTTCTTTCTAGGGTGTGCAATGCACCAACATTTTTGAGACCTCTGAGATCTGCAAGAGCTATGGTATAACTGAAAAGTGTTTTACTTGCTAAGTTTCATGCTGATAGGAGAAAGTTTCCTGTCTCTGTTTATACACAACATTCCATCTTCCTTCTTGTCTTCCATTTTTCCTTTCTGCTTCCTTTGTTTCTTGATCATAGCCTATTTCCATTTCACCAATTCATCTTTAGCATCTCCAAGGAAAACAAATAATTAAGAACAAAACATATAGAGCTCACAGAAGATGAAATGAAAAAAATACAGCTGGTTTGGTCTGCCGAAGAGGTGCAACTACATGTGAGATACAGTATTACCATTAAAACATTTTTTCAGAAAGTCCTGGAGCTGCCCCAAATTTATAATACCAGTCAAATTCCAAGGAACACAGATCAGAAGACAAGATCAATGAATATTCTGGGGGGAAATGTATAAAGATTTTGTGATGAAGTGCTCAGTCAAAAGTGTATTTATTATATGAAAATGATTCTCCTGATACTATCAGGCAAAATGAAGACCGTGCAAATTCCTTTTAAGGAGCCTGTATATCTATCTCTAGAGAAATTAATGCTAAAAGTGATATTATCTATAGTTTTTCATCAACTTTATTTGATGCTCCATTTATTAACCAGTAAAAATGACAATATTGTAACAGCAAAGCATTATGGAGCTACAAATATTAAACAGCTATGAATGTCCAAACCTTAGTCTCATTAAAATCTGACAATTAGTCTGAAGAAAACAACCTCATACGGGAAAAAGCCTAACTTTGAAAAAGACAAAACACTGTAGGCTGAGAAACTGTAAATAATCTCAAATGGAAAGCTGGCTGTTCAACTGGCATAAGAACGTTTTCTTCATTTTTAGTCTGTTTGGAAAACTAAGGTTTTAATATATTACCTTTTGCTTACATTTTTATTTTTTTTTATGCATGTTGCTTTATTTCTCCTCCAGTTCGCATTTCTCTTTAGCATTTTTTTATTTCTTTTAATAAGAATTTTTCAAGAACATGTAGGATTTATTTTAAAATGAGCAATGAGCATGTTCTACTTTTTTTTTTTTTTTTTTTTTTTTTTTTTCCTGTAGATTTCTGTAGCTCTATTCTGGTGAGTTACTGAGTCCATCCTGTTGAATTTTCCATACAGAGGAAGTGCATAACCTAAATTTTTCACCACATTAGCTTTTGCCTTTTATCTTTTTCTGCAGTTGGATCAAGTGTGCTCCTTTTTTTGCTGTCAAGCAGACTCCTTAGCAGCTTTCTCTTTCTTCTAGGTTAAGACTGAACATTCCTTTTTATGTGAATATATTATTAAAAGATAATCAAAGTTAAGCTATAACTACAGAGTTACAACAGCTAGTGTTGAACTCAAGAAGAACTGAGGACAATAGCTAAGGTAAACAGGATTTTTTAAGCACATAAAGATCACGTAAATCTTGTCAGGTTACTCCACTGAGTATTTTAGCATAAGATTATTTGCCAGAGCCCTGGAGTTTCAGCTAGCTGTTTATTATTCTTGAAAGAGTATGATTCACAGTTATTAAGACTGTCTAGCAAAAAGATCACTATCACATGAACTGGAAGGTGAGTGAATGACTGCAAACCAAAATAATGATGAATGGCAGTGAAGAGAGGCAGGGAAGAGTGTGAGGACAGCAGTGTTTGAGGTGCCTTTGGAATTGTTATCATTTAGCAGCCCCATTACTGATCAGGAATATACGTGTAAGAAGAATGAAACTTGAGGAATATTGTAAATAAATAAAAGAGCACTAAGAAGCAAGAACAGTTGAATAAAAAGAGACAGTAAATTTATTATGGGACAACTATCTTCATGCAGGAAGTTCATTAACGGTGTGTGCCCAGCACTACTTGCTAATACCTGTATGTTTTTTGTTGTTGTTGTTGTTTGTTTTTTGGCAAATCCTAAACAGGCTACATTCCAAAACAGAGAAATAGAGAAACTCTAATTTTTGTACCAGCTGTATATGCTGTGATGATTGTGCCCCTACGCATTCCCCCAAAAGAAAGATACCAACTACTGTGAACTGAAAACTTATATGAAGAATTTCAGCATGGCAGGTGTTTCACATGCTCTAAAAGTGGGTAACTCAACAGCTGATCAGCCCCAAATAAAGAAAGCTTAAAAAGTGATAAGCCTGTTCAAAAAAGCAAACAGAATATCCTGAAACTTCCTCTCTTGTTCTTTTGGTTTGTCAGGAGGTCAGTGTTTTAGATGCTGTTTTCCTAGTGTAATTCTCCTCAGATCTTGAAAAACAGCCAATTGTAATTCGTGCCAGTGACATTTTCCAAATTATTTTCAAAAGTGGCCCAATGCAGCATTAATTACAATATTTGCAGAAAATACCACCCTTGCATATATATTAAAATAAAAAAAAAAAAAATCAAAATCTTTGGGACAATGATACTGACCATTTTTTTTAGAGTTGTTGCTGTGATCTGAGGTGCTAGGAATAATATTCAGTAGGACTATAAAGTTGCCTGTCATGACACTCTTCCACAGTAAGGGCAAACATAATATCCGTTCATCTTATCTGTACTGGGTTTAAGTAAATAGCTTTCATTCTGCATGCTTTCATGATCAGATATTAGGGGAAAAAAATATCTAAACTATGCTTATAAGAAAGGAAATGCAACATCCTTCACCAGCATTATAAATATGATCCTGCAGTTACAATTCCCAAGGACGATGAATGCGCATGGAGCAGTGACTGGCATGTGGAACTACTCTTCAGCTGGAGTAAGCTGAGCATCTCTAAAAATCTCTATGGTATTTACCCAGAAACATCATTATCAACATATGCAGATAAAGCCTCCAAATGTAACAGAACAATATGAAATCTTTTTTTTTTTTTTTTTTCTTGACAAGTACTAATCAGATAACTACCTTTGAGACTGTGCACTGTAGCTCTTGCTTTTTGTTGTTTTTGTTGTTAATCCTAGATTCCTGCAATATCATGACCATCTTCTTGAGCCACACTTAGATTTAACATTATGCTTATTTTGAACCTACATCTTTTCTCAAACTGATTGTAACATCTTGCTAGAGCTTAATACATGGAAACACTCACATTGGTCCCAAACAGTGTCTGTCTAGCCCAGTATCTTGCTCATCAGTACCAATTAGTGAGGAGCTGAAGGATGGCCATGAAAAAGACAGCAAGTTAAAATGAGCTTTTCATTTATATTTCCTCCTGGTATCCCTCAACCAGCAGTTTAGGGACTTCCTCTGCCACAGATTGCTTCTCAGTAAATAATCTACATTAGATTTTCAGCCATGCCTCTAGCTGTGATTATAAAGCCCCTAAAAAGCCAGTATAATATTGCATGCAGATTTCAGAGTTTAAAAAACAGTATAAAACAAATCAATGGGATTTTATGAGCTAATTCACTTTTATTTCTATTTGTTCCAAATAAGTGTACAGAGCTGATACATTTCACCAAACATCTGGGGAAAAAAAGCCTCCACCGTTTTGCACCCCCTGGGGAAGTGCTACAGACTCCCTAAGAAAGGAGCTGGGAGGAAGTTGCTCATGCCACTATTTTCTTTCCACTTCCATGGCCACCAGAGGAAGAAGGAAATTTCATGTATGCTGCTGATGGGCTTTTTACAGCACCCCAGCAGTTTTTCCTAAGCCTTTAGATACATGATGATGGAGCAGCTCCGACCAAGATCAGCACACTGCCTCCATGATTTATGAAAAAACATGCTGCACTGATAACATTTAACACCATTCTTTTCGCAAATCCTCAAATGTGCCAAAATTATCATTAAGATCTTCTGGCAGGCTTTATATTTGACTTCCTGGTGTTTTGTTCCCTTGCTGCTTGCACCAGCATTACAATCAGAAATAACACAGCAAAAATCCATTCTGGTTCCCAGTCTGGGATGTTTGTTGTTTCTGTTTACCTCCATTTCCCCAAACACAAGCAGGGCCCCCGACATTTAGGCTCCCCAGGCTCTCTTCCAGCCCTGCAGCTGGCACAGCCCTTCACAGCTTTTTTGGACTACGTTGACTATGGACGGCCCCGCTTCCCCACCGGCTGAGGCCGTGGCCGGCCCCTCGCCCCGCCAAGGGCGTGTTTTCGCTGCCTGCCCCATCAAAGCCCCCTCTGTTATGGGAATGCAAGGCTGCTTCCTCCAAGGCGGAGGCTGCCGGTGGGAGGCTGGGATCAGCAGGGCGGTGCACTGCGAAGAAACGTCCCTTTGTTTGGCTAGGACCGCTGCAGGCCGCTGCTGCCCCCCCGGACGGCTCTCAGAGGGAAGTCCCCAAGCTCGGTGTCCCCTCCAGGCAGTAGAGCTGAAGCTCAGACCTGTGCTTTCGCCCTGGCCCCCAGCCTTCGTCCTGGCCCATGGCCTCTGCCCTAGCACCATCACTGAGGGTGTGAGCGTGGCCTGCATGGCACAAGGCGCTTGGCCACAGCCCTGGCTAGGCTGGTGCATGGTGTCTGCATGCTCTTTTGAACAGCCACAAGCCAACACCTTCATATGTCTAGGATAATCCTGTTTATTATTATTATTATTCTTTAAATGGGGTCTGCCGCAAAACTGATGACAAGGCCTGGTGGGACTGATGGCTTTGAAGCTATGTTCTTCCACCAGGCTTTGCTGGGTTCAGGCATTTCCAAACTGAGGAGGGCAGATGAGCTGCCATCTGTGTTGGTGGTGCAGGCTGAGACTTTGACACTCACAATGATAAAAGCTTAGCAGGTCCAGGCTGACACACAGTTACACTCTTCCATTTAGCTCTTGAGAAAAGGGGTAGGCAGAGCATTGAAATGAATCTGCAAGACCAAGTTGTCTGGGTTACCCGCGTTGTCTAATTTAGGAGAATTTAGAGGTCGAGGAAATGGGCATACATTTCCTACTGCTGTTGGGAGATCAGGCATCAAGAACTGTGGTATTTTTATTTTTTTTTATTTTTTTTATTTTTTTTTCCAAGTGAAGGAAAACAGCTACCTTTGCTTTAACATAGATAACATTTTTGTGCCCCAATTTGCTGCTAAGCTGTACTACATCATCAAGGCTGGGCTTTTTTTTTGGTTGTTGTTTTTCTCTCCCTCTCCATCTCCTTTTTTTTTTTTCTTTTTTTTTTCTTTTTTCTTATTTGTTTTAAATAATGGTCACATTTAGAGATAAATCAAAAGCAACACCTTTTGTATGCAGTTTTAAGATGAAAAGTTTCATATGTATGCCTTACATGCCATTGGATTTAGGGGGTTAGAGCCAAATATTGTGCAGTTTTTAGACGTTTTCAGGGGGTTGTTTTTTTCCTGATGTGAAATGCATCATAATCCAGAGATTTCTGCTCCTGGAGGGACAATTTGGCCCAAGGAGGTTTAGAAATTTGAACGTAAAGACTTGGGGCCATCAGTCTCCTGACTTTAGGGTCGCGTGTCGTGTGGTGCCAGCAACGTGAGCAAGGCATGTTCTGTATTTGGGGTGTAATGAGAGAAGCAGGACTTGTTTCTTGGATTAATAATTCAATTGGAAGTTGGGGGTAAAACAAAAACACAACGGGATCCTGTTAGTTCCAGCTGTTTCCACCCCTGCAAACCCATGCCTTTCATGCATCACTTTCTCCCTGTCTGAAAGCACGTTCCCCACCCCCGGAGGTAATGGCAGGGTGGGGGCAGGTAAGGGGGGGGGGGGCGGGGAGCGAGCAGAGGCAAGTGGTTAGAAGTATCACGTTTCTCAGGGTGTCACACACCCAAAATTCAATGAGCACCACTAACAACTCTTTTTTTTTTTTTTTTTTTTTTTTTTTTTTTTTTTTAGCTCGGGACTTGTGTGCCGTGCCAGAGGCTTTTTTAGGTTCAGATCTGGGAGGGCAGGAGCTAAGAGGCGAGGACGGGACGTCAGGGCAGGGACCTGGAGGGACAGGACAGCGTGCTGGGACGCTCTGTCTGTGAGTGAGAGAGTGAGTGTGAGAGAGAGAGAGACCGCGTGTTTGTTTTTTCCTTTCATTCCTGGGGTCTGAATGGAAAGCACGTTGAGCTGTAATTAAGACATCTTGGAGGCGTACTTAACTTATGACGTGTTGCTTTTCTTTTCCTCTCGGTGAGAAAGTGGCTCTCTCTTCCCTGAATCAGGTCCTCTGCCACCCAGAGCCACAAAGAGACACTCGGGACACAGGCACACACACGCACACGCTAACTTAAGGTGAGCACCATAAACTTCCTCTGCACTTTGCTGTCCTCTCTTTCAAACTGTTGGAGAGTTCTGAGCACATTTGACTCCGGAGCTCTGTGCAAGGTAAAGAAACTATCGAACTTCTGGGAAGCTTTTTACTCCTTTATTGCTTTAAGTTGTATGGGGATGCAGTGAGCAATGGCTATAGCATCATCTGCGGTGTTGTACTGAAAGGATTTTCAAGTGATCTAATTTGGCAGCTAAGGTGGGGGGAGAGGGCAAAAGACGATTGAAACTGGCTAAGTTTGATGCATTTAAGTACTCTGTGTTACCAAAGGAGAGATCATGTTGCAACTGCAGATTCAGACTGAAATACAAAAGTTGTATACCTCTGGTCTACAGCTTCCTCCTATGGAATTATACATTTCACAGAGATTTGTCTTGAAGGATTTCTCCACCCAGTTAGATGCTTTTAGAATTTTTTAGGACATAAGAAAGGGAGGATGTTAGACTGAGCAAGAATCTCAAGGGCTGGAACTGGATTTCTGTAAAGTACAGACCATCCAGTTGGAAAGAAAAAAGATTTTGATAAGACATGATATATGTCATATTTTTTCTGTTTCTTGTCAGAGAAAGCCTGAACAGCATTTGGCATAGGTTTCTGTATCATCTCCACCCTCCAAGACAGTTAGATGGCAGAGCATTTTGAACGTGTTAGCTGGTCCATCACTATGATAACTGTGTGTTTATTTGCTTTTTGGTCAAATACCTATAAAGGCATTGTGCAGAACATTTGCCATAGCAAAATGGCTTGTGTGTCAGGTTTAGATGCAAAGGGTTGGAAAGCATTTGCAAGTTTGAATTGAGGGGGTTTATTACTATTTGTGTGTCATTAGTAAGGGTGATTAATTGCTGCTTGGATCTTTCAGGGGAGAAAATGTTCCTAAATGTTGCTTCGTGATGTCATAAAACTGATATAACTCCTGCAGGAGGCTCTGGGAACCTGGCAATGCGTGCAAGAGAATCCTGTGTATTATTGACAGCGATGAGTTTGTATTAATGATTAGCAAGACTGCTTTAGTGCCTATGTGGGAAGAATCCCATTGTTTTGTTAGGAAAACGTTAAGAATATGTATGATGTGGCAGTTGAAAACAGAGGTGCAGTGAGTCTGTGTAACTATGGATACACATCCTCCCAATAAACACTTTCTAGAGAGTGAGCATTTCCAGCACGTGGAGAAATGCATCATAAACAGGAAAATTATTATCAGCTCCTATGGACTGAGAACGAGGAGTCAGCAGTCTCATGCCAAAGAGTGTCATGTAGGATGCCAAATCCTTGTGCTACAAAGGGACAGCTCATGCTTCCTTGGTTTTCCAAATCTAATGGAGGCAGATCTTCTATTCCTGCAGAGCGTAGCTAAGTGGAGTTGCTCTGAATGCATTAGCTGAGACTCTAATCTGTACATACTTATCTGTATTAAAGTTATCAACAAGCGAAGACGGGAAATGGGAAAAAAAAAAAAAAAAAAAGGAAAATAATAGAAAAAAGATTAATTTGTGATACTTTTGAACACAGCAGTTAAAGCAAAAAGGGAAAAATAATTTTGGAGAGAGCAGCTTTTTCAAGTAGAATAATAAAAATGTTGAGGTAATAATCAAGACACTCCTGATATGTTCTGAAAATGTGCCAAAATGCTTGTCTTCCTAATAAGATCCCTGAATCTCTAAGCAGATGCTAATGGGGAAGAGAAAAAGAATCCATGTCATTATGAGGAAAAGTATTATCTATGGCAATGTCCTATTCAGAGACGTGACTGACAGTGTAATTCACAGCAAAGCATCCTTTCATTATAAACCTAACATGTTCAGTTTCCTCTCATTTTCAGCCAGCATGGTTAAAACAACTAGCAACTTCTAAATAAAATAAGAGAAAATAAAATATGTAGTAGTACAAAGGCTTGAGATTGTGTGAGAGAGGTTTCAGAAGAGTGGCACGTTCCTGTGGCATGCTGCAGCTCACCTTTGTTTTTACAATTTGTGACAGGGTAAGAAAAGCATTTTCTACTGCATTGAAAGCTCCCCGATCTCTCTGATTTTAATCTGAAATGTGACTAAATGAAATGTCATATGTCATTGTCCGCTGTTGGTCACAGTCTGGAACCAAAGAACTGGTATCGATATTTACTTAATCAAGTCATTTAACCTCCTGGCCTCCCAGTAAAAATCAGGAAATAATATTGACCAAGTTTAAAAAGTTCTTTGAGATCTTCAAAGGACGAGTGAGTTTGTAATTGTTATATTTAAGTGTACTGAAAATTTTCCAATTCAGTGCAAGGATTAAAGAGTTGGACTTGAAATTGGTATTTTCAGCTTTAATATGCCTTTGCATTAAGGCAGTATTTAAACTACTCTTGGAAGTTGGAATACTTTGCATTTCTATGTTTCATTGTAAACCTGACAGCGTATTTCACTACTTGAAACTCCCTGAAAATGAACAGTATTTTTTTTTTTTTTTTTTTTTTTGGTGTGTGTGGGGGGGTCATTTTCATATTACAAGCTGCTTCTGTTGCTTGTGAGGAAGTATTAGACATTCTGTCTCCGCTGTTAGTAACTGTAGTGTACAGTACTTCACTTGAAAAGGTAGCTTGTAATATGTAGGTAACAAAATGTTCTTTGGGGTAAAAAAAAAAAAAAAAAAGGTCTGAATATACTTAGGATTTCAATCAATAGCGTTTAAGGAGGATTAGAGGAAACAGCTGGCTAAACAAATATTAGGTATAGAGTGGATGCGGTGGTATAAATTAATAATGCAGTTCTTTATCTGCTCTATGAATGGGAGGTTTTGTGGAGATAAGATGGCCTAAACACGGTCACTGTCTGCCACCTACTGGATATTGCGAATACTCTTTCCAAATAATTTTCTTTAATTCTGAACATCTGTAGCTAGTTCAGGTGCAATTTAACTCGAAGTGGTTAGTTTTATTCGTTTTTACCAATAAAAACTATCAGCTAACTTTTTTTTTTTTTTTATTTTTTTTTAAGGGAGTTTTTTTTTTTTTTTTTTTTTTTAATTGCGTATTAGATCTGCTAAAACCCAGCTCAGCTTTTATTTAACATAATTTGTCACTAATATCTGTTTACACGGAGTTCTTAAATCATTCAGTAACAAATTAACACTTAGCCTGACATACTGAGCTGTTATTGAAGAAAGTAAATGGATTCGTTTTGCACAAAGATTGTGGCAGAAGAATCTATGTTTTGCAGTAAGGATTTCAAAACTCCTTCCAAAAGTCCTTTAGCATGTAGGATATGCTGTTGTGAAGCCCCCTTTTGTTTTGTCTCAGGATATTTTGTCAAGAATAGATATGGAAAAAGAAAATGTCAAATTATTTCTGATGGCTGATGAAAGGTTATAAACCCCTTTTCATCTTCTTTTTCTATGCATGTTATCTACCTCCACCTTCTTCAGACCTCTCAGACACTTATCTCTTGGACTATCCTTTCTCTTCATTAGAGAAAGGAAAGTTGCTTTCTGGTGCACTGCACTGTTTATTCAGTGGTAGATGTTCAGGTGTTGTCAATTCTCATAGCTCTAAAGAATCCAATGAAACTACATGATTTTAAGCAGACATACATAGCTCCAGATGTATCTGGTAACTCTTCATACTATGTGACCAGCTTACCTGCTCCTTCCTCATACGCTTTTTTGAAATGTCACCGTCATCTCAGCTCCCACTGCAGTCATCTCCTAGGCACCTAAAACAGCTAGAGATCCATGGTTCTGGTGCTACATTATTTAAGTGTCACAATAGTTACTTCACTGTAGACATTAAAATACTTAGCAAAATCAAGCTCCCTGTGCTTCACTCCTGGCTTATTTTCATCACTGTCTGAACAGTAAATCAAGTGGAAACACCACACTCAGCAGAACAAACAATTTCCATGTTCTCCTCATTCATTTAGCTTTGAAAGTGCACTTTTGTTGTTGTTTATTTCCTTTTAATTAGTACTACAGAGTGGAAATCTTGAACATGATCAATGGCTGTGAAAACAAACGTTTAAACGATGCATTAAGAAATCTCAGAGCTATATTCTGTCTGAAGACTCCACTGACTACTTTAAAAACTTTTCCCAGGAGTTACACAAGATATTGCCTTAGGAGGTTGTTAGCATGCTGCATGAGCTAATGGCTAAAGTGAGCAGGAGCTCTGCCTTTCCACTAGTCAGGCGAAGCTTACAAATGAAGGGAAGGTAAAATTCCACACCAGCAAATAGGCTAATTGATTTGATGCCATCCTACCTTTTTTTTTTAGCTCTGCCGGACATGGTACTGTGAATCACAGGAGCTGCTGAGGGGAATCAAGCCCAAACAGCATTGCTGTGAGCCTTTGGAAGGCTGCAGAGTCTCTCCCAGAACAAAGCTTTCCACTAGAGCCACCAGCACAGTGTCATTGCCATTTCCCAGAGCAGGGCACATCAGGTGTTATGGCAGAATCTACATCATTAATTGTCTGGCATAACAGAAATGAAGTCATGACACCGGAAGAATGTGGCTGGATAGATGTCTCTTGCCTCAAAAAATGTCATCTTGGCATTTGTCTAGTACCAGAAGACCATTATCTTGAGACAGCTTTCCATTAATAATTTTTTCTAATTACTTTAAATGCTTACAGTCTACAAGGAACATATGGGCAATGGAGACAGGTTAGATATGAAATGTGTTTGACAGAAATCTAAGTAGCAGAAAACAAATGCTTCAAAATATTCCCGAGGGAAAAGAAGGAAGAGTTACTTATAGTAGTTCAAATTTGGGTTTAATCACTTTTGGTCTGTACTTTCACAAGCAGATGTTTTTTGTTTTGTTGTTGTTTGTTTTTGTTGTGTTGTTATGGCATATCATGTTAATTTAAACTGCTTATATCATGGTAGCTGACATAAGGTACCATTCTTTTGGAGCCTGATCATTATGATGTTAAATGGCAGACTGCTGGTGATTTGTAGTATTTAGCATACAGGCTATTACCCTCCATTGTTTTAAAACTGGTGATTCATTGTTCCACTAGTTAGTGGCTATCAGTGCTTGGCACTTGTGTTTTAGAAGATCATATACACAAGCCATAGTACAATAACACTTTGCTGTTAGATTCTGATCCAGCAAAACAATATATAAGCTACTTTACTTACATTAGTAATTCACTGAAATCAGCAGAAACTGGCTCAGTGAATAAAACTATTCATGTATTTCCAGAATGGCATCCATAATTTCTCACACACATGGTCAAAAAGCAGTATATAAAATCCTAACCTGAAAATGTATTTATTTTAGACATAAGTCTCTCACTGATGTCAGTAGAGTGTTTGTTTAAGTAAAATAGAGCACATTTAAACATTGGAGAAATCAAGACCTGCACCTGTGGCATCTCTGTGTTGAGGAAGTGCAGGTTTAATGTAGGAAAAAACTTTTCATTGCTAAAATAACTTCCCAATCTCTCTATTTGGAACGGAATGACTGTTCATCTATTTATTAGTATTTAAGAAAGTACATGCTACACCTGAAAATATCTATGCAGGTTGTTTTTTTCCATAAATGTATTTTCAAACAGAAGAAAAACCCAACTGTGAGTCATATACAAAAATACTGACTGTACCAGGAAAAGCACATTGCAAATTTTCCTATTTTGTAATACCGGCGAAAACATTGTAGTGTTGGTCCCAACCAAGAGATTTACAAGAAGCGTGTCAGAGAAAAAATAAAGTCTCTGGAGGTACAGTAGTTGCTTGTTTTATTGAAATGGTGCTGACGTTTGTGTGTTGCACATCCATCAGGCCATAATGGTGCTGCCACCTTCTGATACGCACTGCTTATTGCCTATGGTGATTTGCTCCCATTTTCCCACACCCAAAATGCTGTATATGCAGTAATGAAACTCCATGTTTTTAATTTCATGCATAATACAAACCAATGAATGTATTTTTTATTTTCTGCTAAAATATGTTTCAGGATTTCCAGATGTCTGAAACAAAATGTCAAATTTTGCCAAGTTTTTGTAACTTGTTTCTTTAATAGCTTTGATTATATAGTTCTGAAATAGGTGTAGAAAGTAAGATTCAGCTTTTACTAGCAAGTCAAACAGGCAGGCGTATTTTTGTTGTTGCTGTGGACACCTTGCTTTATGTAGTTGATTTTTTTATTTTTTATTTTTTTCATTAGAACACATTTTCAGTAGTTTACCTGGCTACTGAAATAAAAGTTTTATTTGTGAAGTGACTGTGTATTTATCTGGTAGTACATGTGGTTGGATGTATGGTCACATATAGCACATCATACTGCATTTGGGGGACTAAGCGGTCATCTCTGTGAGACAGGAACTGGTAGGACACTAAAGATGTTGATGTTTCAAATATTTTCCATATCTTGCCCAGCTAAAACAGTGACTAGAGAGTATGATAATCCAGCTATTATAATTGAAAAGCATAACCAGAGAGTACTATGATTTTACTCTTAAATATTGAATAACATTTTTGATAAAGTATTGTAATATGGCTGCAGATCTACTTTCTGAAAAGTAGTTAGAAATGAAAAAAAAGGGCACAGAAGCCAACAGATTAGCTTTAGCTTTTGTTAAAGACTATAAACACCTCTGAGTGCCAGAGCAAGAAACACCACCTTCGGAGTAATTCACCAAGTGGCTAGTGCCCAGCGTGGCAGGGGTGATGTGTCCCCTTATGCCCCACACATACGGGTGGACAAAGTAGGAGATGAATAGAAACACTTGGATGTTGCAGGGGTTATGCATCTTTCAACACAGTTCCTTTGAGCCTGTAAATCATGTGCCAGAGAAAAAACAGTTGCACTCCAGATGTGTGACATGTTGGTCCCATTCTAACAACGTAACATAAAAAGTAGAGAAGAACAAGCACAAGCTGAATGTACGTACAGGAGCAAAAGGTGCAGTTCAATTAAAAAATAAATAAATAAATCACACAACACAATGATGACTCCTGGGAAATCTAGAAATCTAGCAGGAAAAAAAAAAAAAAAGTAATTTTAAATCAAGAATCTCTCAGAATAGATCAAAAGTATAATAAAACATTTGTCAGTGTGCCTGAGTGGTTCTCTTTAATATCAATTTCTGGTCATTCAGACAATGAATGGGTTGTTGCATCTAGTTTCCATACATTTCTTTCTGTTAACCCCATGAGCAGCTAAGACAAGCATACAGCTATTAGAAGCAAGCTCCATATCTGACTGCATCTGCGTCTTAATTTATGTTCCACTCTGATCAAATCAGACAACAAGAAAAATTTTCAAGTCCAACAGGGCATTCCCCGGTAGGATGGGAGAAAAACAGTGGCAAGTATGACATCTACATGAGGAAGCTAGGAAGGTGTTGTCTTGATAGAACATGTGTAGCATGTTTTCAAAACAGGTTAGGAAATCCATAGCTCAATGTAAAAACAGAAGCACATCTAAAATGGGATTTTGCCAGAGCTAAACAAATTTGGTACTCTTTTGTATTTTTGTTAGTAACCTGGACAAAAGAATAGAAAAGATGCTTAAGTTATTAGACAACATAAAACTGGGAGACCTTAATGTATTTTGGAAGCTATGCTTTGCAGTTAGCATGTTCTTGCTAAACTGGAGAAAACAAAAAAAAAAGCCTTTTCAATAAATACTGCGTGGTAAACTGAGGCAGAAAGAAAACAATGTACAAGGCTCAGAAAAGCTTTATGTGTCATTTGAGCTTGTTCATACAGGCTTAATATTTTCAGAGCTGCAGAGATCAGCTAAAGGAAGTCCTAAGGTAAATAAAAATTACAAACATGATAGTTTAGGGAAAACAAAAAACAAACAAAACACAACCAAACAAACAAAAACTTGGAATAAATAACTAAAAATCTGCAACTACCGAAGCCTAGACTAAAGGTGAATATACTGAAGGAGAGCCTTCAGAAGTCTTTAAATCATAAAAATAGTCTGAATAGTCTGTTTTCCATGTCTATAGCAGAGAAAAGTAATGGGTGCATATTGCAAGAAGAAAGGCCAGAGAAAGAGATCTCTGGAAGTAAAGATGAGAAAGCTCAGGCGTAAGTTATCTGGGAACCCTGTGAAGTCTGTTCTGTTTCAGTTTTCAGTAGCAGATTGGACAAAAGGATAGAAGGTTGAAGGAAGTGGCTCTGTGTTGTTCTCTGTTGGGCAACTTCTCTACAAATTGACTGAAAGACAGTTTTATTTGGGAGAAATATTTTTGAAAGTTATGTGTTGGTTCAGCATCCAAATTTGCGAAAGAAACAAAATTGATGAGTTAATGAGTTTTAATAGTTTGTGGCTCATGAAGAGATCAATTTGTCCTTAAATGTAGTAGAAACAAAAGAAGACATCCTCACCATTGCATATCACAGTACTTTGGGTATCAAGTTGATATAAAATTTTAGATTTACTGTGTTTCAAGAAGTGTCAAGCAACAAAAAATATGCAAAGAATTATGAGATAAAGTCACTTGGATGGCACATAGTCAAGAAATAAAGGTTGCCTATCAGAAAATTAAAGCTACCACATTTATGGAAAACACTGTAAATGTCAAGAGAAAGTACAAGCATATATTTCCAGAGCAGAAGACATAGATTCTGTCAAATCATGTTGTGAGGGCAACTTATTTTTGTCGCATCTGATGATTGATGCAGATTCTATTACTTTGTCTGAGGAATGTTGGGTCAGGAATGCACCATTACTGAATTACTGCAATTCGTTTGTTTGGACTTCAGCCTTCTCCTGATGTCATATTGGGAAAATACAACTTTATTTCTAGCTGATTATGAGTTTGAGCAAATCTATATTTATTTCTGTGACTCACAGCATGCAAAATAGTCATCTCAGAAAACAACCTTCATTCTGCAGACACTGATATTCATTGATTCATTTTTATTTATTTTTTATTATTCCAGAAACTGTCATTGAACTATGATTTACAGCTTTTATGCATTTTTTAAATTGGTGCCAACTGCCCAGTTCATATTGAATTTCTCACATGAAAGTTAAATAGAAACTTACAGATGTGATGTTATAATGGGGCTGACATGTTGGAGGGCACCCTTTCAAATATATCTAAGGAGAAGATTAGGGTCTCCAATGGACCATCTTTGGAGTTCCTTTTACACCAGACAATTTAACATTTCTTATATCAGGCTTGAATATGCCTTAAACTGTGACCCGATATCATTAGAAATTGAGGATCAATAGACTTAGTTCAATAAATGTTGGCTTTTTGTCTTCTAAGCCCACTTAAATACCACCTTTGTTTTAATAGACCATCAGTTGTAAAGTCATCATATTAGGTAAGAATCTTGATTTATACTAAGAAAACCCTCTGGCTTTTGTGCTTACAATGTAAAACTTGAATTTATCAACTGCAGAAGTAAATTAGTGAGTCCTAACCACATGGTTCAGTCTAAGAATACTTTTTATCTCTTGGCTCAATAAGGCTGAAAGGGGTGTTCTCATCTCAGTAGTGCCCAATGACAGCAACAGGAGGCAATGGGCCCACAGTAATGTATACGAAATTCTGTTTAAACAAATAAAGACTTTGAGATTAAATGAACACTGGAACACGTTCAAGTTACCCAGAGAGGTTATGGTGTCACCATCCTTGTAGAGATTGGACTGAGGCATTGGACTGGACAGTTTCCAGATTCCCCAGCTATTCTGTGATTACATGATTTGCACTTTTACACTCAAACTCATATTTTCTTGTGGATCATGTGTACTCATGGTATTGAAGAGATGAGAGTCTTTAGCAAAAATGAGCTACGGGTTCTTTCTTGGCTGTTTAGATACACAAAAACTCAAGAATAAAGGAGGACAAGATATTACAAAATGATTCCAAACTTCCAATCTAGAAGCATTTTCAGGTGTTAGTTAAGGAAATAGGAAGAAAGAGAAAGAACAAGTAAATGAATCAAAAAAAAAATATGTAATATTGCTTTTCCTCAAAGAATAGAGGGATGTGAAGAGGAAGCTCTCCCCTTCCGAGCACATTAGCTACTGCTGTCAAATGCTGAACAACCCTGTTTAATTTGTGTTTGGCTGAATCTAGAGAAGGAAGTAAAGAAAGGCAACATACAGAAAACATGACACTTATTTGCATTATGTTTCTCAGTTGAGTCTTCAATTTCCTATCATGCAGCCCTTAATTGCTCTTGGATTTGACCTTTAATGCAATTTTCTAGCATTAAACTGATCGGCATCTCTAGATTGACTCAGGAAGCTATGGGTACTTCGTGGCTGATTCAGTGCTCAAAGAGCCTTTTGAAGTGTTATCTTTAATCTCAAAATGACTTCAAATATATTCAAGTAGTGTATTGCTTGGATAGTGAGGAATGAACCAGCAGATTTGTCCATGGTTCTGACCTTTGCTTTCTTCCTTCCAAAATAAAATAACAGAAGAGGATAGCTGAAGGTTTGCAGGCACAAAATACACCATTTGGGATAAATTTGTGCCTGCTGTACCTTTCTAATATAGTTAATCATTTCACTCTTACAGGAATTATAGTATGATTATTAGTCCGGCAACTTTACTGAAAATCTGAAGACCAGCACCTTCCTGCTTACATCTCTCTGCCACTGAGACTGGGAATTTCTCAGTGCTCAATGGAGTGCCCACAGAGGACTTACAGAGAATCATTACCTTAACTCCTTGCCGTGTAAGGGAGAATTCTGGTTGCTGTACTAGCAGTGAGAATGTGACACAGTATCAATTTCAGATTGGGGCATCCGAAAACAGATATTAATTGTCATCTTTTAATTATTATTATTTGCAATGGGCAAGAAAGAATTACTGGGTAGTTAAGACTTTTTACTGTAAACTTATCTTACTGCTGCTTGACAAACATAGTTTCATTTCCTGCTCATTTAAATTCCTTTGTGACCTTGAATAAGTTGGGATCTTCTTAGCACTTCATTTCTCTGTCTATAAAAATGGAATGGTAAAGCTTACCTTTTTCAAAGGGATATTTTGAATTCATGTGGGTAACCTGATTGGTTTATCTGTAGTGGTATAGAGCCACCTACAAAACATGACTGCAACTAGTTCAGTCAAGCAAGGCATATTGCTGTGTCAGGCTCGGTGCTGTATGATTTCTTCTTTTGACAGTATCACAGAAAGTATATATATGCCTTCATGCAAGCCAGCCTAATCCTGGCCATCACCAGCAGTTTGGGGTGGGACTGTAATGAAGGAACAGCAAAGAAAGTGCATGGAGAGTACAAAACATCACAAATTGTTGTTCAGTTGATACCATGGAGTTGGCTGTATACTAAATTCATGGTTCCAAAGGGGTTTATGAGCCTTTGTGCAACACTGAATGATAGCAAGCTACTGACTGAGCCCAAAGCAGCAATTTCTCTTGAAGCTGGAATAGTTCTCAGCACTGACATTCCTTGGGGCTGCCATCTTCTCCAGTTCATCAGATAGCTATTCTTCCAAATAAAGAAGAGATGGCTGCATATTAAAGACTACAAGAGGTAGGTACAGAAAAGAATTTAGACAGCCTGGCAGCAGGGGGAAATACACAAGTAAAAAAAAAAAAAAAAAAAAAAAAAAGTAATCTGTGTTTTGCTTCTAGGCATTTTGCTTTGCTTCTAGAAAAAAAAATGCAACAACTAAACAGAGAGATGGGTAGAGAAAGGAAAGGAAAGGCAAGGAGAAAGGAAAGGAGAAGAGAAAAGAGAAAAGGAAGGAAAGGAAGGGAAAGGGAATGGAAAGGAAAGGAAACAAAATCAACCAACCAAACAAAAAAACAACTGAACAACCACAACAAAATTCAGCCAGCTAGTCTCTGGTTGGACTTGATGATCTTATGGGTCTTTTCCAACCTAAATTATTATATGATTTCATGTAAATCTATACACATTTTAGTGATCAAAGTTAAAACTGTAAAAATATGTATAGTAATAAGAATTGTATGCTGCCAAATATGGACATTTGTCCAGTTTTTCAATGCAAGGGAACCCCCATTATTCACCTAAATTGTCTTCATTTTGCAAAGGTATAAACATATACACTAAGTAGAATGCAAGTTAAAATCTAGTCAAGGTGCTTTGAACAATGAGATTATTTTTCCATGTAAAGAAGGCAAAAAAGGCACTTCTGGCTCATACTTTGTTGAAACCAGGCATGCAAATTTCCATTGCTTACATTTCTAAAGGTTAATACAGTGTCCTGAAAAATGTTAAATAATTACAGTAAAGATTGCATATGCTAATGTCTTCTGGCTCATTGTCTCACAGACCAATAATATTCCTTTTTACTTTATGAATTCATCCTCCCCTTAAAGTATATATATCTTCTGGAATGATTAATTTTAAAATTCATAGACTCAGTGGGAATAACTTTTTGCTATTCCTTACTGCATATTCAGAGCAGGTAAAATTATTCCATTTGCTGGCCATAAACATCATCTGTCACGTCTGTGTCTTGTATTCAGTGCTACCACCTTAGGTTAGATGACATATTGCTATTGTCCTAACAGTTTTATTCTTGCAAGTGCTGAAGGAAGGATTGAGTTACCAGAGCACATGATCCTCTCTGTTAAAGCATCAAAGAGTGGCTAATTGTGGTTGCAGCCCAGAAAGCCAACCATACCCTGGGCTGCACCAACAGCAGCTTGGGCAGCAGGGTGAGGGAGGCGATTGCTGCCCCACCTGGAGCCCTGTGCTCAGCTCGGGGGCCCCTAGCAAAGGAAGGACAGAGGCCTGTTAGAGCAAGTCCAGAGTAAGGCCGTGAGGATGATCAGAGCACTGGAGCACCTCTCTTTGAGAAGACAGGCTGAGGGAGTTGGAGTTGTTCAGCCTGGAGAAGAGAAGGCTCCGGGGAAACCTTATAGTGGCCTGCCAATGCCTAAAGGGGGCTATAGGGAAGCTGGGGAGGGACTCTGTGTCAGGGGGTGGAGGGATAGGACAAGTGGGAATGGCTTTAAAATAAAAGGGGAGATTTAGATTAGATGTTAGGAGGATATTCTTCACTCAGAGTGTGGTGAGGCCCAGGCCCAGGCTGCCCAGAGGAGCTGTGGCTGCTGTATCCCTGGCAGTGCCCAAAGCCAGGCTGGATGAGGCTGGGGGCAGCCTGCGCTGCTGGGAGGGGTCCCTGCCCATGGCAGTGCATTGGAACCACATGATCTTTAAGGTCCCTTCCAACCCAAACCATTCTGTGATCGTATGATTCTATGATTTTAAACTGAGTATTTAATGGGCCAGAAGATGTCAGGGATTTTATACAATTTCAGTTATACATAATAACCTATTATACCAGGTTGTTGGGTTTTAGCATCTGAGGGAAGTCATTTATGACCTTGGGGTTTCAGGAAAGCCAAGATGGACTGCCCCCACTGTGGGCAGATATAATGCATGCCATAGCAGATTCAGGCAGGAACCACTGAGCTGCTTAGCACAGGCTCATATTGTAACAGTTTTCTTCACAACTATGAAAATAATACTTAGATCTTACAAATCTCTTTTCATTGCTACATCTTAAATGGCATTACAAAGATGGCAAGCAGCATTAACTCATTTTGCAAAAGTGGACAGCACATGATCTTAAAAATGATTTTGTATTTTTTTTATTATTATTTTTAAATAAAAACTTATGTTCTGGAACACGGCAGTTTTGAGGGAAAGGGGAATCATATGGCTTTTTCTTGTCTGTACATCTCCAGTGTGCAGAGAATCCTTAATACTTCAATACATACAGATGGCAACAAACTCCCTTTATAGCATCTGTGCAATGACTGCATCCTGTATACTGTTTACAGAGCCACTGTGAGACAACATGTAACAGACCAGCAAGGATTGCTTTGCCAGAAAACAGTTTCAGGTCATGATACCACCTCAGCCAACTTGCACTGCTGAAAATGTTTACTGAATTTATATCACTGCAGTAAGTTGAGGATGACTTGTGAAACTAATGTTGCTTAACTATTCCTCTTGCATGCTAAAAAACAAGCAATATTTTTCTTTGACAATATCCACTGCTCTGTTTTGCCAGCCCCCAAAATTTAGATCCCTTTTGCTTTTTCTGATGGCTAGCAAACTGTAATCTATGCCTACTATATACTAGTGCCTTTTTCTTCGTACATGTAAAATACTGAAAACTAGCAAACTAGCAGTCTCAAATACTTTGATACAAATTAGGAAGATTAACTTTAGGTTGCTTTTTATTGATGGTGGTTTAGGGGTGATTTTTGTTTGTTTGTTTGTTTGTTTCCCTCCAGGTAGTAGTGTTTCTGTATGTCTTAGAACATCCAGAGGATCTATTTCTAAATATTCTAGGCAATTATATATAGTTAGATTTTCTCATTTTCTTCTCTATTTTCTTACCAAGTAAACACAAGAAAGGAGAGCGCTTAAGCTGGAGGTGAGCATGCAGGTGGAAGCACACTGGAAAATGGTTATGAGATTGTGTTAGGAGAAAGAAAGGTTTTGAAGAAAGGTAAAAAAAAAATACTTTGGATAAAATCACAAGTGGCAGACAAAGTGGGGGTGCTTAACAGCAAAAAGTGTACAGAGGGAGCACATGGAGGCTGGATATTAGTTTATGGATACTGGATCACAGACCTGGATTTTCTCATGGGATTTACTGCTAGTTATGCTGTTGTGCAGCAAGAAACTGCACTGTATTTGTCATTGAACAGAAAGTGTAAGGCCTTTCACTGTAGACACATCTTTTGTTTCCTGCCTGAAGAACATTATTTATAGCTTTTCTTATGAAATTTTATTAAAAGGTAAAAAAATAGTAAATAAATGATAGAAGTGATGAAGAATTATAAAGAAAGAAATCAGCTGAAGTCCAAATATTGTTTCTGAATTCAGGGCACACAATGAAAGTCTATGTTGTAGTCAAGGTGCTATTTATAGCTTGTACATTCAAAGTTTACACTAGAAATGAGTTTATAATGGAAAGTATGCTGGTTTATGACTGTTCCAGTGTCATTTTTCCAACAAAATCTAATTTGAGACATTTAAACAGAGGTGTTTGCAGTACAGGACTGGTGTTGAAGGCTTTTTTTCCTTTTATTATAACCAATTTAAAATCCTTAATAAAATATGTGTGCCAGTCCTTTTATAGTAAAAATTAAGGGAATTTCTCAGCTCTTAAATAGCATCTGGCTTTACAGCCTTTGATGTCCCAGTTGTGAAATAAAGGTCACCCACATACTCATGTAGTAACTGTAAGAAATGGTGCACAACCACAGCGGACTTGCAGTTCTTTTTCTGTAGTCCTTCTTGCAGCTGAAGTCTAGTTATACAGCCTGATCATTTCACTGTAGCATCAATGCATTGAGAGCTGCATTACAGCTGAAGAAGAGCTCAGGTGTTCCCTCAGGTCACCAGTGTAAAGCCTAGCCATAAACTGAAGTCCCAAGCAGATGCTCAGCCAAAAATCGTTCCTCTTCTGTCCCCTAGTTCCTCACCCACGCTCCTAGTGCTGGGAAAAACTATTGTTACTGCAGTTGCTCTCCCCTTCCCACAGAAGAGAAAGTATCACATTTATTAAATCATTTTTCCCTGCAGCACAACTGAGACACTGTGACTCCTTGAGAGTAAAAATGCCTCTGGCATCTGCTGGCAGGAATTGTTCCATCCTGGCACCACAGAGATCAGAGCTGAATGCCACAAGTTCGTCTGTAAGTGCAAGGAAAACAGCCCTTGCTCTACATTTATACAAAACAGACCCATGCCTACACCTCAAAAGATGTCATGTAAATTTCAGATGAAAATAACAGTGTTCAAAGCAATCTATTAGTGTCATGTTAGAGGTGCAAAATTTTTCTTGATTAAATGCAGGCTTTATATGTATGTTCTTATGTCTATGCCAGATTTAATTAGAGCAATGACCCGATTTCTTAGAAATAGATTTCTACTGTCTACAGTGAAGCTAGGTTATTAAAAAGCTCATTTATTATATTTATGCTTTTTCAGAAAAATTCTTTATGATACTCGTGGAAGTATTTTTTAATGGAGTATGCATTCCTCAAACCGACCAAAAGACAAGGTGATTTTTTAAGATTATTATAATGTGTCAGCCAATCAAACCATATATATATATATTTAATTTGCTAATTTCAGTGAAATTTCTTTACTATTATTTGCTGTAATACTAGATATGTCCCTAATATGATAAACTCTCCTCATCTTGGAATAACCTATTTTAGAAGCAAATTAACCATTATAAAAGCACGAAGGGGAGTGGGGGTGGAAGTTGCATCTGGGACCTCTCAAGCCCATCCACTGAGTTTCTGATCCCAGAGAGCAGCAAATTAATAATAGTATGTGATAGTATGTGGCTAGGGAATCCATAGTAACTGTATAAGTAGTCCTTTTTAAAAAAATATTTTTATTTTTTCCCAGAGCAGGCAAATGTGTTTTAATGCTTCAGGAGTAAAAATGGGAGACAGAAATTATTTTATTGCAGATTTTGTGTTTGGTAACTTTTCTCCTTGTCTTGTGTGGACATCTCTAGAGAGAGGATGACAGAACTTTTGCATGCTGGTTTATTTTACCAGCTTTTATTCATGCAATCATGTCGGACAACGTGTATCTTGTTCTCTCAAAGCAAATACAATGGCCAGAGTTTGTATCCATGTACAAGTGTACGTACAATGGGGGGCCTGGGTTGGGCTTCACCTGGTGGACCAGGGATGGGCTCCAGCCCTCCTGCTCCCAGCAGCAGCAGCTGGAGATAGCCCCGATGAATGGAGCAGGAGCAGGGGGAAGTTGCTGGGCTGGCTGAGGCGTGCAAACCATGGGCTAACTGCAGGGCTGCCGAGGGAAGAGGAGAGCAGGTCTGCAGCTGCTGCTATGGTGTGTACCACTGATGCAGTTGCGCAAGTGAGAGAAACCTGCTATAACAGAGTTTACTTTGCTCACCAAGCTGCCACCAGTTATTTTTTTATTTATTTTTATCTTTTTCTCTGAACATGCCTATATTGGGACTGACCTGTCAGCACAATTCTGCCTATCTAGCTAAATCAACAAACCCTTTATAGTGTAGATTAAATTTAATTAGGGATTAGCACAGCTCCCAGTCTCTTGTTTGGCGGCCCTCAGGCTGGGAGGTGGAGCTCTGCTAGGGTTAGTTCATAGAGGTCTGCACAGGGATAGATTTGGGTGTTGGGCGCTTTTTTTACCCCTTGCTGTGAGGCTCTTTAAAATCCTTCCCTAGCCAAACAGCCTCACGAATGGCGTTTATGCTGACAGCCCTGGCATTTGGATGTAAGTGAGTCTGTGTATTTGGCCTCTGAGAAGGAAGTGGAAGGGAGCTGACACCACAAGGCTGAAGCTGCTGGTAAGTGAGAGACCCTGCAGCACTGTCCCATGCACTGTGAGCTCGGCAGTTTTTGAAGCTTAGGAAGTTTGTACAAGTTGCCGAGATGAAAGCTGGATCAAGCTGGACACTGGGACTGCCCAGCCTGGAGAAGAGGAGGCCCAGAGGCGGCCTCGCTGCTCCTGGCAGTGCCCTGAGATGGGAAGCACAGAGGCAGGTGCTGGCCCCTGCTCCCTGGGAGCTGCTGGCAGGGCACATGGGAATGGCACAGAGCTGCACCAGGGGAGGGCCCGGCTGGGCACTGGGAAGCATTGCTTTACCCTGAGGGTGGCCAGACACACAACAGGCTTCCTAGTGAGGTGTTGGGTGCCCTGAGGCTGTCAGTGTCCAAGAGGCATTTGGACAATGCCCTCAGTACTGTGCTTTGACTTCTGGTTAGCCCTGAAGTGGTCAGGCAGATGGATTGGATGATTTCTGAAGGTTCCTTCAGCTGCTCTACTCTGCTCTGCTCTACTCTGCTCTACTCTGCTCTACTCTGCTCTCGTTTAATGTCCCAGTTGAAAATCACAGTCCTAACTTGTGAAAGCAGTAAGGAAATAGTAGACCTTGCTGACACTTGGCACAGGTCTCACCTGGTCTGATAAATGCTTAAGACAGATGATGTTACTTGTGTTGTGCCAAAACCTTACAAGCATTCCGTAGTACAGTCTGGAGCATCAGAGAAGAGATGAGCACTGACTTTCCAGGGCAGAGCTATGTAGGTCCTCCTGCTTCCTCTTCTTCCCTGTGGGGAAGGAGGGTAATGAAAATAGCCCATCATTAGCACACTGGTGGCTCTTCCCTCTAGCACCACTTCGGGGCAGGGAGTCTTCACTCAGACAACACTGCAGAGAAGCTCTTTCAGCTGGTAATGCGTGAGTTCCATTGCTCTTCAGTTCTTCACCCCAGGCTACCATTTCAGCACCTGCATCTGCAGTGAGTAGAGCTTACTGTGGAAATCTTCCTGTTGTTCTGGCAAGCAATCTTTCTCTGTATTCTCTGGGAAAGTTACCTGGTGTGAAAATATCAGTGGAGCTTTGGTAACTGAAAAACAAAAAGAGCATGAGGAGGGCTGTATTGTGTTGAGGCTAAAGTTAGCCTTGCCCAGTATCCAGAATTCACCTGCAGCAATTGCTTAGAGAGATAATATGTATTAAAAAAATGATTTTTTTTTTTTTTTTTTTTTAAAGTAGGAATAATGTACTCCTTCTCTGGCTCACTGTTCCAACATCTTAAGTTGCACATGTATGAGATCTCAGTAAGAGATCCCTGTTTGTAGCATATCACTGTTCCTGGGCTTCCCTCCATCCTTCATGGTGTGACAAGCCTGCTTCTTAAGCTTGAAGGTGAGCATGTGGATTGGGTAACAGTGGCTGGAGGGCGTTCAAAGCCCCTGTAAGTGCTATTTGAGAACTGGAAATTACGGCTGTGAAGTTGAAACAGCCTGCATAATCCTGAGGACATTAAAGCACAAATGAAAGCCTTGCATTTGTTCTGGATGACTGTAGCAATGCTGATCCTTATAATTAACTTGGTTGAGTGGCATTTGCAAAATGCATGAGCCCTATCTGTTTGCCATTTATTTAAACTGGATATCCTACTTAGGTATCTTTGGAACCTCATTCATCTTCAGCCTACTGGTATTGCAGGTATTCTTATTATTGACTAAGCAAGGGTATTGCTTTGTCTTGCATAATGCAAATCAATACACTTGCTTTGTTAACTGAGTTTTCCTATTCAGAGATTGTCTAGAAAACCTGTTACTGGGTCTTTACTATTTTTCTCCTTTCCTGTAACCTACACAGGTTTAATTTACTTGAAGAACTGACCAAAAGCCAGCATATATTGCTGGCATAGAAAATGAATGTCAAAAGAGTTCAATTAACAATGGCATTGATTTTTCAAAAACTCTTCTGTTATATGTTATACTCCAACGAATTAAAACACATCCTTAGGCTTTTTTTTTTTTTTTTTTTCTCTCAATTTCTATCTCTGTGCAAACTAAATTCAATTCTGTGCCGTCTGTAGTTTTCCACGCATTTTTAGTATACTCTTAAAGGGTTACTTGATTTTGTACTGCAGGCAGTAGGTGTTTCCTGCATGGGTTCTTCAGTCACATCCTTCTGCATCTGAATGTAACTGAAACTAAAATATGATGTACTTTTGTTCTTGTAATAGGTATGCAAAACTGCATGCTCTGCAAGCTGTTCTGCTTACACAACTTAAGAGAGTTTTATTTACCAGGATATGTTCTGCATTATGATTCCATCAAACAATTGCAAATTATTCAGTTCATGCTATATTTTACACTTTCTGAAACCTACTTGAACCATCATACTAGTTCGTCCTGAAAATGTTAAATGAAGATAATTTGTTTGGAGGAGCTTGTCTTTGGTTGTTTGTTTTTTGGTTGTTTGTTTTTCCCAATTATGTCATTGATTTACAAGTAGGTATTGAAGTTCTCTTTATTTTCTTAGCTTAATATCCTGTGTCATTTAACTGAGTGGCCCAGAGTGGAAATGGATCTGGCATTCTCCTTTATTTTTACATCATTGTAGCTCTCAAAATCATCACAACTAAAATGCATCGTGGACAGGCTGCACTGCCCCGCCCCCCCACCTCTGGAACAGAACTGCCATCTTCTCATTTTGCACATAATCATTGCAGCAGACACAGACAGCCAAGCCTTCCATGTGACTGAGCACTGCAGAAGTGCCAGCCACATCTGTCTCCATTTCCTCTGCAGATATTTCATGATCTGTGTCAGGGACAACAGCATTGGTATGTAAGGCACAGAGACTACTTAGGAAATAACTGGAGCCAGATACCAAGCCTGACCATTAAAAGCTGTTTGGGGAAATCTTTCGTAAGAAGGACCAAGGGGGGGAAGGGTGCTTTGCTGCCGGTGCCTAGTATTACTGAGAGCGTACTTGCAGTTGAATGTGAAGCCTTCCCTGAGTATATTGGATCATGTCTTTAATAGCAACAGAAGAGTTTGGACCTGCCATAAAGGGAAAGGAAAAAATTCTGCTTTAAGGAGGATTATTAACGTAATTCAATTGAGGCCTTTGACAAAAAACAGGACTACAAGAATGAAGGGATTGCCCTGTGCCATAACCCAGTCCTCTTCTGCCCAAGTTCCCCATCATCCCAGGCAGTTTTTCGTAGAGCAAGCCAGTTCCACCTTTAAACTAACTGTGCTTCTTGCCTCCCCCCTAAAATATCTTCAGGAAGACTGTGACAGTTCTTCATAGTTTAAAATTATTTAATTTCCAGTTTAAACTTATTTATGGCCCTGCTTGTTCTGTTCCTAAATTTTAGCTGAAATAATGTTCTTTTTCTTCTCTGGCATTTACCCTGTGATATATTTATAGACAGCAATTATATCTTTGCTCAGCTGTGTTTTGCCAGGCCAACAATGACAAACTCTTTTAGTCTCTCCTCCAATAGCCCCAATAAACCCTTGTCTGCCAGTGTCCTATTTTAATTGACTATATCTTGATCACAGAGGGCTGGCAGTGTGGGTAGTGTGTCTGAAGGCGTTGTCAGTGCTTTGGAGCTGGAGAGGAGATTGCCAGGGTGATGGTGATGCATAGCGCTCACTCCAGCCCTGCGGTGCTCTCTGTCTCCTCCATTGCCAAAACTTTAAGTGTCAATCACAGCCCTTGGAGAGGCCACCTGACATAGCATCATCCACAAATTAAACTGGTGGGTATCCACTTGTTCTGCCAGTTCAATAATTAAAATACTCCATATAAACAACTCCAGTCCTGAGGTTGCTCTTTGAACTCATCAGGTGATGCCTTGCAGCAAAAAATCTGTTTTTTAAAAAAGTTATTATTTTTATTTTTTAAAGTCCTTACCTTCTTATACTAAACTCTTAATTGTGTATCCTAAATATTGATTTCCCATGTTGAGTCATAGCCAATGTTTTGATGTTTTCCTGGTACCCAGGTAGGGCAGGAATATCAAGTTCTCACACAGAAATAGCTTGGTGTGATCTACCTGGGGCAGAGCTGTTCTCCATTGGCTTGCTCACCACAGAGAACCATCCCGGCTTCCCATATCTGTTTCTTCAGGGATATCAGTTCACAACTTTAGTTTTCAATTACTACCTTTTCCTCTTCACTCCAGTAATTTATTTATTTGTTTGGTGTTGCTGTTAACTTAGTTTGAAGAGCAGCACTTCAATCACTATTTGCCAATATCTGCAGTTGGTAGATATACAGAGTATGGAGCTTTGAATATACACTAATTTCTGGCATCTTTCTCACATCTGACTGACAAAAGACATTTGTGAATGTCTCTTTGCTGTAAAATAGAAAGGGATATTCATTTTTTTGGATTCAAAATAAAGATCAGCTTTCAGATCATACTATGAGCTTGTGGTATTCCCATTATTATTGGTTGTTTTGTAAGCCAAAACAAAACAAAAGTGTATGCATAATACCAGGGCAACACTGTTGAGCAATGAAGTTTGAAAGTGTTGCCTTTATTTAGATATTGTCTTACAAACACCCACTATCTTAGAAATGTTCATTATTAGTTTGCAACAGAATTTAACTAATGAGATGTTAACTAAATGTGTGACTCAGGCTTGACAGCTGTTTCTAAGGCTTAAGACATTGGGTTGTTAAGATGTTTAAGAAAAGCAGGGGGAAGCTTGGTACAGGCAGACAATTGCATGTTCATATGTTTGTATACATGTGGAAAGCTGTCACGTGGTGCTTATAATGTGTGTAATGCCTATAATCAGCCATGAAGAAGTCCTCTTCTGTTCTGGGTGTGCCAATACAGTGGGCTCTGAGCTCCCTCCAAAAGCTGATATACTAACTCCCACAACGCTCTCTGAGCAATGAAATACTGTCAGGCGGTGTCACAGAGGGGGCTCAGATAAAGGATAACTAACTCCCCCTGCCACCTCTGTGCCCCCCCAGGGCCCCCCGGAGGGGCTGGAGAGGGCAGAGCTGAACTTGTGTCCCCCAGAGTCTGAACTCGTGCCCTAACCTCTAGACTTTACTCCTCCACAGAATAACTGATCTCAGTAGAAAGTATGTTTTGCCATTGAACACTGATTAATTCAATTAAAAAATTGTTGAAAGAATTGTGCTTTTACAACTGATCCCCATATGGGTTTGATCTGGCTGCACCCATGGCTGTCTTTGTGACAATATCCAAGGGAAACACATATGTATCCTTGCAGTAAGAAGCAGATGTTTGATGGAGACAGTGCTGTTGTAAAAGTAAATTGTTTATCTTCTGAGAAGCAGTGATTTTGTGGGGACTTCCTCTACCAACATCTAACAACAATTTTTAAAAATGTGCAGGGCGTTGTATCACTGTCACTATTTCCTTAGCAAACTGAGTGGCTTGTTAAAGTCATTCACAATGACCTTGAAAATGTAGACAGAGCAGTTTTTGGGCCACAGGGAAGAGGGAGGACAGGACCAAGCGATCTTGGTTGGCTGGACAAAAGGTCTTATTTTATGCTTTGCACCAGGATCCATGCCAAGAATGGTGCCGTGATGGTAATTTCCTACAGCAGGCTGGCACTGGTAATTAAGTCTGCAGTGCATCTGTTTTCTCACGCAGCAGGATCCTGCAAAGATGCAAAGGCACTGTTCATGTTTTTAATTTTCATTTTTATATTGCTGGGACAGTCAGCTTACCTGGGAAAAAAGAATGAGAACTTCATCAAATTAAACATGGGACAGTCAGAATAGAGATGTACCTCCCTCAGGTTAAAAAAAAAAAAAAAAAAAGGATCTCACCGACTTGTATATATCTCAAGGTACTGTCATTATATGGACTGTTTTCTGGTTTACTGTTCCAATAATTTTCATTATACTTCCAAAGCAAAAAATATAAGCCTAAATAGAGATGCTAACAAATCTCTGTCAGAACTTCCCAAATTAAATGGCCTTGCACAAGTTATTCAGGCTACCAGGAAGTACACCTGCAACAAAAGAAACATCTTGAAGAGGTGTAGATAATAGGAAGATACCCATGGAAGCAGTGAGGGACTGATGAAAGCTAGCTTTGTAAATATGACCAAGGGTCAAGAAAAGTAAGAGGGAGAGATCAAGTTCTCTTACTGACCTTCAGCAACCTGCGTGCTTGGTTAAGGCCGAAAGAGGCATTTTGACCAAAATATGTCAGTATACAAGCACAATCTAGCTGGAGAACCAGCTGTTCAGCTGGATGGCATAAATTCTTTGAGAACCACTGGTATGTGGAGATTGCAGTAGCAACTTTCTCTAAAGAAAAGGGCTGCAAACAAGTGAATTCACTTTACAAAGCAAAAAGCAGACATCTTTCTGTGACATTGCACTATGTTATCAAAGAACATGCCATCACCTTTACTTTAAGTAAAAAGATCCAGACTCCTGAACTCGGGGCATTTTTATATACCCTATTGTAAAGAATAAGAAACCTACTCAAAGCAGTGAACAACCAGAATTCCATCAATGACAGATCTTCAGTGCAGTATATTGGCCTTATCTGTGCTTGAATTAAGCCTAGAGTACTGAATTTTCTAACTTCTAGTCACCACATGACCTTGGCTATGCCCTGAATAATGCCCAAAGTATTGTTACCATTATTGCTCTGTGTATCTGGAATATATTTAATTTCTAATACAAGGCAGACACTTCAAAGACTGCAAAGATATTTTCTTTCTCCTTGCAAGCAATTTATCAGCATTCTTCTCAGGGAATTAATAGACTCTAGGGTATTCCAGATGTCTTTGAATGGTCATGCTGCTTTTCCACTGAAGTGTTCTGCCTATGGTTAGGGAACTACTATGACAACCTGTTATCCAAACATTGACCGTCTGGCACTTTAGATGGCCCCAAGACTTAGACAGTCTCACAAATTTCTAAATTGCCTTAACTAATGAAGTAGCATGGGAGGAGGTCATGGAAAGCTTGCTCTAAGTCATGATAATAGAGCGTATAAATGTTATCATTGTTACACTGTTAATTTTGTTTCCTTTTGCCATGGCATCAGTGAAATTTCCTTTGTGTGAACAGTTTAACTTGGAGAGCAATCTGCTGAATATGTCTTGCCTTAGTTCCGTCAGCCTGGGGGACTTTTGGTCTGAGAAGAACCTTTCTTCTCAGTAATTTAAGTGAAAACTGGAATTTAGACAAAAGTGTAAGGGCATATCAAGGCTAGAAGTGGATTTTAATTTGACTTTTCTAACTGAGGTCTTAGTCTGTAGCTGGGACTGAGTATTCTACCATTGCCTTTGGAGAATGGAAGTTCTTTGAAGGAGATTGTGAGTACTTATAAAAGTCTAGGTGTTGCTATTGCCTACTTCAGATGCTCACATGGTATCCGGAGATCTAAAATAAATGTGTTGGAGCTACCAAGGTGAGTCAGAAAGCTGACACTGCGCAGTCATGGGGAGATGAGTACTGGCTTTCTAAAGTCTTGTTTGCCATGCTGAGTGGAAGGCTGTCTAGATCTAGCCAGAAGAAATGCTAATCATGAGAGGCAATCACAGCCCCCTCCTGTAAGGAGATGCTGAGACAGAGCTGCACTTTAGGCACCTCTGAGTCCCTTTAAGTCCTGAGCGCTGCATCCTAGACTGAATGAATTGTGCCTGTACCTTGCTTGCAGATCAGCACCCATCTGCCCATTTGCTGATGTCATTGGCTAGATATACACTATTAGTTGTTAATTAACAATATTAGTTGTTTGGACTCCTAAGTGAAATTTTACATACAGACAAACATAATCCACAGCTGAATCCTATTCTTATGGCTCAGATGGAACAGGTCTGCAAAGCAAGGGAGCCTGTAGTGGCTAATATCATACAATAGGTTTGTGCGCAGTTGTGAATAGTCCATTTATTCGGGGATTATTATTTAGACTGCTTTTACTAATTCTGTTACCAGTTTTATATGCCATTGAATGCTGTATTTGCTTGCTGGTTTTCACTGTATAAAATACTAAGAAATCTGCAGCAAGACAGAGCTGTTAATGAAGAAGGCCCCTGTGTCTGTCCTAGGAGTTAGATGTTTTCTCTGTCCTTGGGCACTGGTAACTCACTTCCTTCTTCTGCAAGGTATCTTACGTCATCTGCCTCTCTTCCTAAACCTTCTTTGCACTGTAGAGCTATGCACTTGAGTAGATGGCATTGTATCTTGCTGCAGTACCCTTCTCTGTGGTTCTTGGGGATGTCTAGGTAGCAGTGAGGCAGTTGCAGTCCTGCATGATCCAAAGCAGCATTCTGGGGCATTTCCCAAAAAGCAGCCAGTTCTTTGCACGAGTTAAGTCAAATCTTATTCAAGCACCAATCTTACCAGAGTGACCATGTCTGCAGCTGAATCAGAGGAGCTGATGGTCATATTACCATATGCTCATGAGCCATTGTGAATTCAGGTTTCAACAGGTCTTTCCTCTCAGGGGCACAACCACTTGATATAGGACTTCATCATGTCTTAATAAAAGATAAAAATTAACTCCTGTAAACACAGGTATTCCCATGGCCTTTAACTACTGTCAAGGAGAGCATATTGAGCAATGTGGACCTTTGGCCAAATATTGTGGATGCTCTCGTTCTGCAGCTAAAAAGTAGTTGTAGTAGTAAATAGGAAATACGTTTTTTTATTAAAAACAGAGATTGATATGTGCCTTTATTTGCATTTTTCACTCTTCCATTCTTCGGTGAAATGCTTCTTACACAGTTTTATTACTTGAAGGCATTCTGCTGATTTTCAGCATATTACATTAAAATGCAAACATTGGTGCTCTATCACCTTTTAGATTTGCCTGTGGTAGATGAATTATGGTTCCATAAGCATAACAAAATGAGGTTTAGTATGAGAGTTTCAAATTGTATCTAAGAATGGACAGGTTTAGAGAACTTAGAAGCTGAATGCACAGTCATCTTGACCACTGCCCTAAGCTTTGTGTTCTCCCTCTACAAACTGCTATTCAGCCTCCTTCTGTCCCTGTCTAGGGAGACAGCAGATTGATGCAGAAAGATGCAGTAATTGAAACCAGTGCAAATTTCTTGAATATGACTAATCATTACCACTTTTTACTGAAAACTCACTGTCTTCCAGCCAAGACTTTATTAATTTTAATGCAAAAACATCCACACCTATCATTTTTTCCCCTGAGGTCTTCAAAGCTGTAGCAGAAAAGGAGCCTGACTGCTGTTATTTTGGCTAGAGCTGAGGATGTAAATTTCTTTGGCTAATTGCTTTTTGGATAACCTACAAAACACTGGGGCTTCAATTCCTGGCCTGGTGAAGAAGCTTTGCATAGCCTTGGCCGTGTGCCGCGTCTCCCATTGCGGGGGGTGCCAGGAGGAACGTGGTACGAGTTCAGGGTGTTCCCGACTGGAGACACCATAGGTGACACTGGAAGGGTTGCTGGAACAGACAGGATGCTTCTGTCTAGCTAAAAGTTTGCGTTGATCGACCTGAAGCATAAAGCATTCAGTGATTTTGGGAAATACACAATAGGTAAATTTTAGAAAAGGTGGGCCAAGCATTTGCTCCCCCGTGAGGCAGTCTGGAAGTTCTTGCTGGTTTTGTGCAGTCTGAGGCATTTCAGAGAGAGATGCCCCTGAGCAGCACAGATGAGCTTCACCAGAGTGAAAGGAAGCACAGACAAACACACACACAAACTGCGTGTGCTTGCCCCTCCATGAACACATCAGGCTGCCCTTTCAGTCTTTGGCTATTATGAAGCCCAGACACTGTAAACTTAGTCTATTCACAAGGCCAAGGTACCACCATTTCCATGTACCCCAGAGGATGATTTTGTACCACATCCATGGCCTCTGACCCATGAAATTGTTCAGCTGCATCCACAAAGCTAAGGAAACAGCAGATATCTGGAGTCCAGCATTGATATGTCTCTCATCCTCCTTCTGTGATGCTGTCACAGAAACTTTTGAGCACGGAGTAATATTTGTCTCTATTTGAAGGAAACAGAAATATCTCAAAAAGCTGTATATGGCACCTTCAGTGCAACAGACTGACCCTGAACAAAGTTCTACTGCAGATCAGCATCTCACGGAAACTCCAGCTAAGTGGAGGGCTTTTCCCCATTGCATTAAGGTGACCTTGATGAATAAGGGGGTCACATGTGGAGTTCTCTGTGTAACCAGGAGGTGTGTCTTTATTCCACGATGGAGCCCTAGTCCCTGCGCATGCATAGTTTAGGAGAAATGGGAATGCTGTCCCCCCAAAATATGGTTCTACTACCAGTCCCCTGGTTATTTGGCTGTTCTGTTTCACTGGTGCCATGGAAAAGAGCAAGTTTATGACGATAGAGGCAGACCTTTAATGAGCTGATAAGGCGCTCCCCAGGCAGGTCTGCAGAGCCCTTGCAGGGTCCAGGAGCTTTTGCATCCAGCCTAAGCTCCATGCTGCGTACTGGGACGGGCACACCCCCATAGGCTCTGCATGGGCTCTCCAAAATCAAAACTCCTTTGTTACCCAGACTATTTCCAAATCAACAAAACCCTCACCAACCAATGAAAAAGAATCGTCAGTTGTTAGTCAACAGCCAAAAATAAATGAGTAAAAATGCTCCAGACCTGCATTATTTCCACATTTTAGAGCAAATGTGCCCAGTGTGGGGTGTGGATCAGCTTGGGCTGGTGTGCTACAGGGGGAGCCACATCTGCCCTTGCTCTCCCGAATGGAGGTCATCGGGCTGACAGGCTTTCCAGGAAAGAGGGAGTGGCTGGGGAGCCCGGAGTTTCTGAGCTGGACCACCTGGAAAGCAGCATGCAGCAATCACTTGTCCTGCCTCTAGGCACTCCACTGTAAGGGATGCAGAACGGGCACTGAGCTCCCACTCAAACTCGCTTGAAGAAATGGAAGGGCAGGCAAGTAACTTGCATGTGCTGTTAGAATAAAAGGCAATAGCATTTCTGCATTTCATATGGTAGCAGAGGCTGTCCAGGTTCCAATATTTAGATCTAGATTTGAAGCTTGTAGGTGCTGGCATCTACTTAGAAACTGGGGCTGCTTGGAAACCTTGGGCGCAGCCCCCAGCTCTGACTGAGAGTACCCCGCAACTCTGATGTGCTTCTAGCTACGAGAGAGGCACAGCAAAAAAAAGATTACATTTCTCTGCATTAGAGAGAAAGCATATTAATAATGCTGTCCCTACTTGAAGACTGGGGAAAAAATACTAGTCTCTTGAAAGGCAAAGTTGGGAAATAACTATCTTTATTTCAAAAAATAAGGGTCATTAAGATTACAGCTATAAAACACACATCACTCTGAGCCCTCCATATAAAACTTCTTGTCTGTTATGCCTCCTTTTCTATTTCAGGTCTTCATTTGCCTAATTACTACTCAGAGGCTGGCAGAGATTTTCCCTGCAGCGCTCAGCTCTGCTGACTGCAGAGACCCTACCTGGCACACTAAGTTAGTGCGTCAGCATTCTAGGTAGAAATGAATGAAAAATCAATCAGGGCAGCTGCAGTGGTAGCATATACAACTCTAACCTACTTTGTGCATGGTTTCGATCATTTGTGTAATTAGGCATCTTTTAAAATGGTAAGTAGATCTGAAATAAAATAGACCTTTCTATCAGCCTCAGAAATGTTTTGTCATCTTTCTTGCTTAGCTTAAGCAAACTTATCACCCTGACTGCTATGTTAATTTGCAGTCTTGTCTGAAATGCCAAAACCTGTGAGAAGATTGTTTTTACCTTAAAAATCTACCACCAGCAGATTGCATCATATTGGGATATAGACCTAGGGATAGCTTCAGTTGTTTTAACTGTATTCCTGGACCAGAGCTCGAGTAGGTCTGGAAATGCAAAAGCACACTAGAACATTTTTTGAAACACCAGTACAGCTTACGTATGGTGCTGCAAGGGGTTTAGTTTATGGATATGTGTGTGTGTGTGTGCTTTTCTTCTTTCATGTTGTATTTCTGCATAAGCAGAGCTAAATATGAATTGCAAGTTTAATTTAATCAGTCTTTGGTTAAAAAGGTCCAGTCTTCATGACTAAGAAATTTCTACATGTTATAACTTTTTGAGCTGAATGGGTTAACTATGTTACATATCCTTTAAAAGATCATTGCTGTAACAAGTTGTGCAGCCCAACACTGTGAAGGTTTCCAAAAATTCACAAGCCTCTTTGTATGTGCTGCCCTTACAGTGAAGAAGATTCTTTTGACTATAAAGATGATGAGTCTCCTCTTTCTGGTGCTGATTTCTATCTGCTGGGCTGAACCTCACCCTGACAACTCAAGCCGGGAGCATGAGAGAATTATTCACATCCAAGGTAAGGAAATACATGAGAAAATAACCAGTATCTTCAGATTGTTCAGGAAGACAGAATGACGTGTTTAATGATCCTTTTTTTTTTTTTTTTTTTTTTTTTAATTTTGCTGCATGCTTTAAAATACTGCTACCTGTGACCAGAACCTTTATTCTTCTTGTTCTGTTTCATTATTACTCACAGGGAAAGTAAAAAGACAAAAATCAAACAAACAAAAAAAACCAACACAATAACAAGAAAGTTGCTGTTTAACAGCAATTAGTCACAACCTTGCAAAGATTACTGAGTAAAGGACATCCTGTTTTAAGATAAAGAAGAAAAGCATGCATCCTAAAGTAATAAGCAACTGCAGTGATTTGAAATAACTACTTTATTGTGGAATATTTTTCATTTTAAGAGACTGCCATACATAATTGTTCACATCACATAAAATTACTGCTGTTTATTATTTAAAAAGGCTTAACACATCTGAGATCATAAGTGGGCAATTTAAACATCAAGAAAAAAAAAAAAAAAAAAAAAAGTAGCTTACCCAGAAAGAAATGTGTCCATTCTCATACCTTTTATTCACACCAAGTATTTTACTGCCCTTCTGCATAATCCTGTTTGGTTTGAATCCTAGACCTTATAGCTGTGGCAGGATTTGAGTCTGCAGTACAATGCAGCTGTTTTTTCAGTCCCAGCTTTGAGGGTGATCCTGTATAAGAAAACAACGAGGATTTATGCAGTAAGGACAGGCAGAACTAACAGGGATATTCCTGCCTTCATTTGTATGTTTATTGAGGATGACTAAAATTAATCTTGCAAAATTAAGAAACACAGCACAAATTCTCGCACCCCTACCCCCAGTTTTGATTCCTTTCTCTCATCAGCTGGCAAATTATTTTATTTGAATTTGTATGTAAATATGATTTACCAAGTTAGAGAAGGATACTGAGATAGCCTGAGCATTTAGAAGTTCCCATGTAAGTCACAGAAGTCAAAGGCATGCTGCACCTACTGAAACAGGCACTCATACTGTCAAGGTCAAATAAGGAATAACAGATAGCTGGTTTTCCTCTAAAGAAGCTTACAGCATGAAGGTCAAATGAATGTGTATACCAAAATGAAGAAATATCACTATTGTGAGATGGTAAATGTTCCTTCCCCAGGGTAAATCTCAAATTTGACACTCATGTCAACTAAATATATAGTGTACCTTTCCTTGTAAAACAGTTTCTTATCACTGAAATTTACTTACCATGTTGGGAGAAGAAATTATTGGAAATAATTAAACCAAATCAAAATTAATTTTTCTTAATCTGTGTATCTTAAAGTTTTTTAGTCAGAAGTATATTTTAGTTTAATTTTCAAGTTCATACATGTTGCTTATTACTAGTCCTTCAGGGTGTATACAGTGCAATTTGCAAGTGCTAAATAGTTCACAGATGAAAAAAGTTGCAAGATAGAGCATTCTCCCTACCCATGAAAACTGAACTCTTCTGAACCTTGAGAGCTCATTCCTTAAAGGAAAGCTACATGATGCTTAAAATCAAGCTCTGCCATAACATTTGCTGATCAGCTGATTTGGGCTCTGAAATACACAGACCACAAATCAAAAAGAATCAAACTGTTCAGAACTTCATATTTCTACTATTAATTTTTTCACTCCTCTCTGTATTGTGGAATCACAACAGGCTAGGGATTTCACTCTGCCCAGTGCTGCATAAACACACAAGATGATCTACACCTGGAAATGAGCTGCAAATCAGGGAAGTCTGTGGAACACATGTTATAGCTTCATACAAAAGGCATTTTGTATTATATTAAGGAGTATAGTATTGAGTAGGTGAAATCCAAGGGATCCAGAGCTAAACTCCTCTTGGATTGCATGTTTTGGAGTGACAGAAGGTGCAGATAAATGTTCTTTAGTCAAGTACACAGAGCTAAAAGGGATCTCCTGAGGCAATGAGCTAAACTGTCTTCTATTCCATTTTTTTACAGCATCTAACATCTCATAAAGTTACTTTCATTTTTAAACAAGCTGGGTTTCAAACCTTATCACTGCAAGGCAGTTTTAGACCCTATTCTGACATGAGAGACATTCTTCCAATTCTACATGCTTGCTCACAACCCTGAACAACCTTATGCTTCTCCTAATATCCTTATCTTCAAATAACTATCTTTCTTCTTTGATGTTTGTTTTAAAACATTAGTGATTTACCAACATGTCTCCTCACAGCTACCATGCGAATAAACTTTTTCAAATTAATCCCTGAGTGTATAATCTCCAGTTGCCTGATGTTAGTTGTTCATCCATATGCTTGTTGTTTGAATCCAAACTTCCTGAGTGTGCACAGTCAGGATTTCATTCCAGATAAGGTCTTAGGCTAGCATCATTTTTTTTACTTTTCTGACAGCAATGCATTGGTTGTTAGACCTGAGGTCAACTCTGCCCTCTTCCTGGCCATGCTGCAGTGCAGATTGGTAGTCTACCATGTAGACAATATTTAGCAGTTGTTGTCCGTCATTATCACTTGCAATTAACAAGTGCAAGATTCATATCAATAATTCTTCACATTAGGCCTCAACAATCTAGACTTTGTATTCCGTATTAAATTATGTCATTTCGTCCACCCTTTTTCTATCTTCACATGTTCTAAATACCTATCCTTCCTTCAATGAGGCTATATACATCATGTGAAAACATTAATCATTCGATAGTGCCAATTAACTTATTTACCTTATAAGGTAAAAACATTGTAAGTATTAAAGAGTCTCAAAAATGGTACTGGAGAAAGTTGACTGGCTTTTTTCTAGGCCAATCATTTATGCTTTAACCCAATGTACTGGGTCTGGCTGGGATGTTAACTTTCCCTGCAGCAGCCCATACAGTGCTGCGCTCTGCACTTGTAGCTAGAACAGCAGTGGTATCACACCAGTGTTGTGTCTGCTGCTGAGAAGTGCTGGCACAGCATCAGGACTCTCTCTGACCCTCCTAGGGGGTGGGCAAAAAGTGAGAAAGAAACATCAGCAGGGCAGCTGACCTAAACCAACCAAAGGGATATTCCATACCATATGATGTCACACTCAGCAATAAAAGGTGGAAAAAGGAAGAAGAGGGGAGGGGTGGGCTCTCGTTGCGAAACGTCTGTCCCCCTCCCGAACACTGGCTACGTGCGTTGAGGCCCTGCTTCAAGGACGTGGTCAAGCATCGCTCATTTGTGGGAAGTAGAGAGTAATTTCTTTCCTCTGCACTTCCACATAGCCTTTACTTGTTTTGTTTAGTTATTCCCTTTCCCCCCTCCCTTTTCCCCTTTCCCTTTTTTCCCTTTAGTTGAATTGTTTAATTAATAATAATATTTCCTTAATTATATATATATATATATATTTCCCCTTTTTAATTAAATCATCCTTATCTCAACCCGTGAGTTGTTCTTTCCTTTACTTCTTCCCCTCCTCATCTGAGGAGGGGGAGTGAGAGAGCGGTTGTGGTGTTCAACTGCCTAGCACGGTAAAACCACCACACCCAAGCAATTGCAGTCTCCTCTGTATCAAGTTTTTACACATTTAGCAAAGTTTATATCAAACACCTGTGTTCTCCACCTTAATTTCCTATATTTCCCAAATCACTTCCCTGAAATCCAAGCAATCAATGAATCACATTTTCCTGGCTTTATATATTTAGTTTTATTATATGATTGATATAACGTTAATCTGACACCCTTTGGTCAGAATATGCTGCATTTTATCCATGTTCCTAGTGATTTACTCTAATTCTCTTTCTTCTTCAACAATTTTTCTTCAAAAATTTTCCTAAAGTCCTATTTGCTGTTGAAGACAGACTAATAGGCCTGTTAACAGTTAAATTACTTCCTTACATATATGTATATGTTATGTTGCTGTTGTGCAGAAACATATGGTACTGTTCTTGTAGTGCAGTGACAGGCTACACTACAGTGCACTGAAGTGATAGGCAAGTTTATACCTCTGCCTTCAGGTTTGCCATACCAAGTGCCAGTAGTAATGTCAGTACTTCAGATGGTGAGTTCTTCCACGCTTCTCATTGAACAGACTATATTTTCTGAGCTCAGATTTCATCTTTACATTCTTATTTTGTGTCAGTGCACTCATGTACTTAAAACTATATCCTACTTTCAGAACATCAAAGACAACCTTACTAAAAACGTAAGATATGTTAGTTTAGCACTTGCGTCATTTCTCTGTTGTCTTCTACCTCCAGCTGTGTGGTCACTCCACACTCCAAAATGAACTTCTGCCTGCTCAGAAGACTTTATTCACTGCTGCAGTAAGATCTTTCACAGTCCTTCCTGACATGTTTTTGGTCTGTGTACTAATACAGACGGCCACTTAATCACCTCTTTCTTTCACTTGGCATTCCTGAAGAGCCACTGATTAATACCATCTCCTGGTCCAACGGCTGTTTCAACATGCTTTTGGCTCCCTTAGCAATTCTGTGTCAGGAGCCAGAAGATCTGGCTAGTTGCACCATTTTACTGTCCTCCATTAGTATAAAAACTCCTGTTGTCTCTCAGGCTTAGCAGTGCAGCAGGCATAGGTACCATGTTTTCCCTTGAAGTTTTCCCCTAGTTTCTACCCTTAGAGTTTTTCTTACCAACAATTTGTGTCTCGGTCATGGAGGACTAGTAATCAGTGAATTAGCAAGTGTCCATCCATAAAGAAAGTTCCAGGCTGACTGATTTCCACTCTGCATATCCTCAAAAATTCCTTGCAGCTACACGTGATCTGCGTAGTCTTTGTTGGTCCATTCCAAGCAGGAAGATGGCAGTACTAGTTGTCCAGATACACATCAGCCAAGACTGGAGGTCCTTCAGGATCCTCTTCAGCCAGAAACCCTCCTCTTCTTGCTTCTCATGAGTAGCATGGGTTTCTGTTTTCTCAGCCTTTCATGGCAATAGGCCATCCAATCCTCTTCCCCTCCTTGGTTAATACAGTGAAATAGGACCTCAGTCCAGTTTTGCATCTGCTAGACAGTTTTTCCCCCTACCTTACCAGTCTTACTTTCTGCTTCTTTCTCCTGGCCCATTTCCTTTGGTTATATCTTTCCTCTTGTAGTTTCATTCCACTATCAAAGAGTAAAAATTATGAAATATCTAAAGCTGAATTTATCTCTTCTGTGACTTTATGTCCTTTCCTGAAGCTTGTAGTGCATTTCATGATTTTGGTCAGGCTGTGATATTATCCCAGACTACTTGGCCAAATCATCTTTTCAATAGGCTTTACACCTTGTACTCTGCTAGTTTGTTTGCATACAAGCATCCTTGCACTTTAGCTTTTGTGTGATAAAAGCAAATGAGAGAACTGTATTTAAGTGAGGTGTACTCTCCTCCCTAGCACCATAATAAACTGTGTATACCTTAGAGGGTACCAAGTCTTTAGCAAAAAAACAAACAAACAACAACAAAAAACTGAAATCCCACGTTATTGCATTATTTTTCTTTAAAATGTCTTGATACTTTTGTTTCCATTTAGGATAATTTAGATTATCTCAACATACATCATGCAGTCTCTTATAGTTGAGCTGCTTTCACATCAGCACAGCTTTCTTTCCTCTTCATAGTGTGGCATATTGAAATAGCATGTAATAGAAATGTCAGCACAGAACAACCTCACCTTCTGTTGGCATCTGGTTTCATTAAAGGTTTCATTCAGGTCTGCTTATTAGACCTTACATCTAGGCCTGTTACATTACTGATATATTGTAGGTACTTGTGTCATAAAAAATTATTACAGAAGCAGAAGGTTTCATATTAAACATCAATTTAAATTATTAATTTGCCTTCACTGTGCTACATTAGTGTAATTTCCCATGCGTAACGTTTAGAGGTAATTCAGAATCTCCACACTGTTTCTGTGTGATATTTTGGTATTGTCAGTCTTAATGCCACACCACCCAACCCAAGAACATTTCCTTCCGAGTAGAAGAGGTACTCAAGACAGTGCCATGATTTCTGCTCTACTCATCTTCTTCTCCCTCTTTTGGGGCTAACAAGGGCTGAAACATGGTCATACCAATGCTAACTGCTTGGTGACTAAATTCTGCTACTTTGCCTGCTATCAGTGCAGAATCAGAACTAGCCCCAAATTTGGGCAGTAGCCATAGGGTTGAATATAGATTTAATGCCAGGAAGTTTATGGAGGTGAGTCAAGGAGGTAGGTCCCACATGAGAGAACATCTGCCTGCAGCCAGATCTTCTTGCAATTTCTTTATCTATACTGAAGTAAATGCACATTTAAAGTATATTTAAGGTATAAGATGGCAGTAGTTCAGAAGAGACAAAGTCTGTTATTTCACTGCTGTTTTTTTTTTTTTTTTTTTTTTTTTTCCAATGCTAGAATTCCTAGAAACTTAAACTTGAGTTAATACAGCCCCTTTAACTTATTTTCTCCCATGTATTATTCAGTGTGAATAAGTGAGATCAGAGGAAAAGCAAAATTATAAGGAATTATTTTTATCACAGAAAATATTTTTAACTTTTAAACAAGCATAGTACAATAACAAGACATGTTACTTCTATAGAAAGAGTAAGGATACTTTAGCACGAGAGTTATGCTGAAGTCCCAGATACCAGTACAAGAAAGCAAGAAACAACTCTATGTTTATTTAAGCTAGCATGGCACAGTAATATTAACTTAATGGTTTTGCTAACAATATGGAACATCTAAGCAATACATGATTTTTAACTGACAACACACATCTATGAAGACTTCTAAGGGCAAAGAAAAATGCCAACAAGATTATTTTTATTCTAAAAAAAAAAATGTACCTTTTCCCTTCATTGCTGCTCTGTAAGTTATTCCATTAAAATATGGGAATAATCAAGTTCTGTAACAGGGTCAGCATGAGATTCTGGACAGTTTTGATGTATAAAGTGAATAAAGCTGTTTGCCATGGGCTGCAGCCTGACTCATCCTCCCTGCCCCACACTGTGTTCCTTCCAAACCTGGCTTGCCATTACTCCTGACTGCAAAAGCCAGTTAAAAGAAAAGAAAAAAAATAAATAAACTAAAAAAAAAAAAACAAAAAACACAAAACAAACAAAAAAAGACAAAAAAGACAATAAGCCAGCCAGTGAAACCAAATTGAGGGTGGTAGCAATGTGAGAGCAAGTCCATTTGCTGTCCCTGAACTGGGAACCACACTGCACCAGTCAAGGCAAGGCATGTACAGGGTAAGGACGATAGGAAGAGCACTGTTAGTGGCATAGCAGTCAGACATAGGAGAGGGAGAGCAGAACAGAGGCTACAGCAGATACCTTTTCTCCTCTGGTGTTTACCTCCTTGGTTTGGCACCACTGAGGGGCAGCAAGGCTAGTGCATTCTGAAGTGGTGTCTGAGGCTCTTGTGTGGCCATGCATCTGGTCTGTCTCATCCCCAGACAGGACCCAGACTGTCCTATTGGAGGCAACACTTTAGCGAGGCATTATCTGCAGTTTGCAGAGTTTACAGTTGTTCGGCCATTCACCTCATGACTTCTTTGACGGTACTTCTGAAGAAAGTAGTTCTGGGGAAGAATTATTCTTTTTAAGCGCAGCGTTCACCCCATCTCCCACCAGCAGGTCACCGTGTCACAACACATCAGGGCCCAGGGAGTGCTCCAGCCTGAGAAGAAGCCGGAGCCTTCCCCTCAGCCCCCAGCCTCCCGTCCCCTCCATCCCTGCCTTTTACTGGAACACAACCTCAGGCACGCCCTGAGTAAAGGGCCTCAGGGGAGGCAGGTGGCAGCCAGGAGGGACATGGGGTCGCGCAGGGATGCTGGCACCTGAGACAGAGGTGACAGTGCTCCGGGCAAGTCTCCAGCCCTCACTGGCACAGGCAAGCTGTTGTTAGAAAGAGTGAGCATTAACAACCTGAGTCAGACTCTCCTCCCTGTCTTTTCTGCTAATATTTATTAGCTTGCCTGTTTCAGTGTTAAAGACACAGCATAGCTGAGCTCTGATTCAGGTTTCTCGGCAATAACCACCCAAAAGCATAACATTCCTCCTCCCAAGGTAGACAGAACTCTGTGGGACTTCTTTGTCCCTGATGGAAACGGAGAAAGCAACAGAGAAGCCATCCTGGCTGCCTTCCCATTCTTCCTTCTCCTCTTCCCATGAAAACAGGCCTGGCAGTTCTTCCCATCGTGCCCTGCCTGAGGCCACCTCTCTCCTCAGATGCTGCCCTCTTATTGCCAGAGCACCCTGTGCCCCTGCCCAGCACGAAGGACAAGAAGACCACTTGCATGGGGCGGTGTGGAGTTAGCAGTTTCACTAGCTAGGAGAGTCTCCTATCTTACTAACCCAGCTTGCAGCAACTGAGCTTGTTCATTCTGGAGGAACCTTCTCTCTGGCTAGCCTATCCTGTGCAGGTAACAGTGATGCTCTTGACACAGCATATCCTGTCAGAGAACTACACATTCAGGATAGCTTCTTTTCTTATGCAGATGCAGGTTCATGCTCGACTGGCTTGCCTTTGCAATCAGTGATAGGACTAGAGGGAATGGCCTCAAGTAGCACCAGGGGAGGTTTAGGTTGGAAATTATGAGACATTTCTTCTCAGAAGGAGCAGTCAGGCACTGGGACGGGTTCGCCAGGGAAGTGGTGGGGTCACTGTCCCTGAGGGTGTTCAAGGAAAGGTTAGATGTGGTGCTTAGGGACATGGTTTAGTGGTTGACATTGGTGGTAGGGGGATGGTTGGACCAGATGGTCTTGGAGGTCTTTTCCAACCTTAATGATTCTGTGATTCTGTGATTCTTTGTAATCAGTTATGTGAGGTCAGTAATTCTTTTTTAGTGAGCCAAGTGCTGGTGATTCATTGCTAACTTCAGTCGCTGTCTCTACTGCCATAGGACAGCAATATCTACAGAAGCACTGATCTTTGCTACATCAATTTGATATGAAAGGAGAGGCAAGAGTTACTGAAAGAAGGAAATATTCTAGCATTTGGCTACATGTGCTGGCTGCCACCACCAAATCTGTGCTTTTCAGGGCTTTCCCAAGGCAACACAGCCTGTCAAGGAAGCCCCAGAGAGACAAGGCTGGAAGCGAGCACCTGGTCCAGCTGACTGTCCTAAACACAGAGCAGCATCAGCAGTAGTGACCTACTAGAGAAAAAAGGGAGCAGGGAATCTGGTAAGGAGGACAGGAGCCTGTCAGCTAAATATGGGTCGGTGTGAAAAGTCAGATCAAACCATCAAAGATAAAATGGCGACAAGTTTGAAGGAGATAGGTAAAAAAAAAGATGGGGAAAAAAGATTGAGATGATCAGGAAAGAGGGCAGGAAAGGACAGGATTTTACTATTTTGAAGATAAATTGGACTTTCTGACGTTAGCAGAAGTGTATCAGCAGAGGAGCTCGAAGGCTAGAATAAAATACATAAAGAAAACAGGCCATTTTAAATTACACTGACACTTTCTGTGTCCTTATAGACAATGCTGTTTGATACTGTAACACTTTTCCTGTTCTGTGAGAATGATTTGCTGCATCCCATATCATTAGAGGCTTTGCCTGAGTAAGCTCAGTTTGCATATAAAAACTGAGTTATGAAGGGCAGTGTTGATTGACAGCTCTGGAACAAACCACGGGGAAATATAGGATGCTTGCATCGAGCAGTTTTCGGATGATAGCATTCAAACACCAACTATACAACCCTACCAATATATCACTGCACCTCTGTCATTATGACTATGGATTATGTAGGATGGTCTCTGCCGACACGGGACAGTGCTGCAAACCATTTTGGCCACTCTGCACACATATTTCACTTCCCCACATACACAGTATGGGAAGTAAAGCTGTAGATTGCTATTGAATCTCACCTCAATGCCTGTTACTAGCTTGTATATGTGTGACTATGTAAATAATTGTATGTAACTAATTGGCATGCCTTACTGCTGTACAGGTACAAAATGATTGCAAAATGATAGCTAATGGTCGTATCCATTCTGCACAAGGTCGAATGCAGACTCATTCTCTTTTTTGGTTTTCTGCTTGAATCCTAGAAGAAAATGGACCCCGTCTACTTGTGGTAGCAGAACAAGCCAAAATCTTCTCGCAGCGGGGTGGCAATGTCACACTGCCATGTAAATTTTACCACGAACACACATCAATAGCTGGCTCAGGAACCCACAAAATCCGTGTCAAGTGGACCAAACTCACCTCAGATTACCTCAAAGAAGTGGACGTCTTTGTTGCAATGGGACAGCACAGAAAGAGCTACGGAAAGTACCAGGGCAGAGTGTTTCTGAGAGAAAGCAGTGAAAATGATGCCTCCCTCATAATCATAAACATAATGCTGGAGGATTATGGAAGATATAAGTGCGAGGTGATTGAAGGATTAGAGGATGACACGGCAGTGGTCGCTCTGAATTTGGAAGGTAAGTAACGCCTGAATTATACCTAAATTTAGATTTGCGTGGTGTTAAGGAATACCTGCTTTTCCTCCTCATACTGTGGGTATTGTGATATCAGTGATAGCAGCAAGTCTGAGAAGTGGGATTCATTGTACTCTGGGGACCTGGGCCTGACAGCCTCTAGCAGCTATCATAAATTAGAAGAACATTAGAACTTTTATAACTTACACTAGCCTCCAGCATATTCAGCTCCCAGTGAGCCTGGTGCAAGGGGAAGCAGGAGAAAAAAAAAAATAACCCCTGACCAAACACAGTATGAAGGACTCCATATGTTTTTAATTTGGTCCTGTAGTTTTACAGAAATTGCTACGTGTTTTTGCAGTAGACTTGGGCAAAATTATATTAAGTATTCCCCTAAAAGCCATTTTACAGAACTTTGGGACATTTTATATTAGCAAGCAGATAAAAATCTTCTTACAACAGGGAAAATCTTAAAATAATTTTACAGAGACAATGGTTTTGTCTTTTCTCCAGCTTTATAATTATATGAAATACATTTCTGTATATCCTGCTAAGACAACTCTTATATGTAGACTGTAGTAGCCACTTCCCTCAGCAATATTCTTGTAAACAATACAGTACAAACCATTAGAAAAAATGGTGAAATGGATTGAAAAAAGACAGAAAAAAAATCATCTTTCATTTACTCTTATGAAATTCAGATGAATTTTATGAGATTCAATGAAGGTAAATCAGCATTTGGCCTTTTTCCCCAATGCACCGTACAGTTCTCAGCCATAAACCACGAGTTGCTTGAAGATGTCTCCCTGTCCCCATTACCCTTATACTTACCAGCATGTGTGTATCAGGCATATGGTAGTTAGGGGAAAAAAATGAGAGGGAGGTGAGGGAAAAAAAAAAAAAAAAAAAAAAGAAGAAGAAGAAGAAGAAAAAAATATCAAAAGCAAGACCCATTAAATCGGTGAGGTATGTGAATCTTTCACTGCAGGCTGTTGAACATTATGATGGTTGTTTACTTAATCTTCTCAATAAGACTGGTTCACTGTTGGTTGCAGCCAAATAGATATCATGGGCTGAGCTTACTTCTTTATATTCATTTTTTTCTTTCCTAGTTGGAGTCTGCTAATATCTTCCATTTCTGGGTACATAAAGGCCCTGGCCCTGCACAGTTTTCATGCCAGCACAATATTCCTTTTAGATTGTTTTTCACCCCACATAATTGGTTCTTAATAAGAACATACACTGTTCTTTACAAATTAGGAGATAAAGAAAATTGGTCATGTATACAGGTTAAGTTACCTAATACTCAATTTTGAGTGAAGACAGAAGTAAGCAGAAGGAAAAAGCATTTTACTTCATTCGTGGCATAAGGCAGTAACATTCTTCTGACAGGCTCCTCACATCCCAAGTACATACCTCCACCAGCCTTCAAGATTGTCCAGACAAATTACTGTGCATCTTGTTCCCAGTGATATACTGGGATTTCCCAGCATTTTATGGCATATTGATATCTTTTGCCAATGTAATACGGTCAGAGCCAGTGTAAAATCTTTAAAATATTAATTGCACTACACATTTGGTACCTGTTCTGGTGCCACATAACATTGTGCCTTTGAAGTAACAGTTACATGGTTTTTGACACTGCCCAGAGCTAAGTGCTAAATTCACAAATGGGCTAATGAGCAGTATGAGGTTGCTCAGGTAGACATCTACATAGAATTGTAGAACAATAGGATGGTTTGGGTAGGAAGGCACGTGAAAGATCGTCTAGTTCCAACCCCCCTGCCATGGGCAGGGACACCTCCCACTAGATCAGGTTGCCCAAAGCCCCATACAGCCTGGCCTTGGGCACTACCAGGGATGGGGTATCCACAGCTTCTCTGGGCAGCCTGGGCCTGGGCCTCAGAGCAAAGAATTTCTTCTTTATAGCTAATCTAAATCGATCCTCTTTTGGTTTAAAGCCATTACTCCTTGTCCCATCACTACAAAGGTCCTGAAAAGCACATGAACAAAGGGTGACATCCCAGCCCTGACATGCCCAAGAGTTACTACATCTCTTTTATTGAGGACAAACCCCCAAGTTAGTCAGCAGTAAGCACTGGAGAAATGGTATATTTTGAACACAATGGCAAAAAGCAGATTTTCTATCTTTTTTACCATGACCATTTAGTGATAGAGCACCAGGTTATTGGATACAAGATCTAGGTTCTACCTCCCAATACACATCTTCTAGCCTACTGTAGCCATCTGCCTTTGAAGTATGCCAACCCCAGCTCATCTTCTCCAGTACCACCACTCCTTCCTGTTTCCTTCTGCCTCAAACCCAAAATAAGGAAATTAATTGGATAGGAAGGGCAAAGAGGTGTCATTTGTCTTTAGCTGAGTATATTCCAATCTCTGCTCTAAGGAAAGTTACCACATTTTAATGAGTGTCTGGCTACTGTACAAAACAATGCCTTGTTTTAAAGACTTTTGTCAGATATGGGTGTCAAATTGTTCATATCTGATATTATAGAGTGTCATTTCCTAATCAGACAGAAAATACTAATTTAGGAAACCTTATGGTAAAAGTTAAACTTTCAAGAGGTGAGATAAGAGTATGAGTGTGTCAGATTGCAATAAAACAACTTAGTAATGATTAGGATAAATAACTCCAAGTCTAAGTTGTGTTGAAGTTTCATTCTAAAATCGTAATGATTAAAGTGTACTTTATTTACAAGTGTATATTTACAATGGGCATAATGGATATACATAATGGATGGAATGTATCCTGCTCTTTGTGTGCCCCTGCACTCATCTTTCATCTCATCTGTAGGTTTATGCAGTGTTGGCTTTTATTGCTGTTTCATGCATTTGGGCAATGCAGACCAGAATAAGTTTTTAAAAAATAATCTAATTTATTAGATAAAATTTACTTTAGTCTTTGTACAAAAATGAAAATATATTAGTCCATACTAACATCCTTCATCTGTTATAAGCAGTAAGGTTAATCTCACAGTAGGAAGGATCTGCATCAGTAGCCTGATGTCCCGAGATGGTGGCCATCAGGATGTTAGCTGGCAGCAAGACAAAACCATCCTGGCATGCCCTCTAGCAGCATAAAACAGCTGATCACTCCAGTGTGAGTTCACTGTACAAACAGCATCAGTTTGGCTAGTTGAAAGCATGTAAATTTATCTATATGAAAATAGTTGACCTCTACCTCAATGGACCTTTTATCTTCTTTGAATGTGGTAGAACTTTATTCTTATTAGATTTAAAGACCTCCTAGGATTGTCATTAAATAAGCTATCCATAATAACTGGTTATTTTTAGCTTTGGAAAAATAAACAAACAAAGAAAATCAGGAAAACAAGCCAGTGAATTTAGACTCCATCTGTATTTGCTACATACCTTGCACAACTTTTTTTGCATATTGTCTTTGTTATTATTAAAGAGAAAATCTTTCATAATATCTTTCCTTCCGTCTGTCTGTCCTTCCGTCTGTCTGTCCTTCCGTCTGTCTGTCCTTCCGTCTGTCTGTCCTTCCGTCCGTCCTTCCATCCGTCCTTCCATCCGTCCTTCCGTCCCTCCTTCCTTCCATCCCTTCTTCCTTCCGTCCATCCTTCCTTCCTTCCTTCCTTCCTTCCTTCCTTCCTTCCTTCCTTCC